>NW_028318283.1:0-175000 GCF_062004578.1 Staurois parvus
GACACCAATGAGGGGGCACTATTCCTCCCACTGACACCAATGATGGGACACTATTCCTCTCACTGACACCAATGATGGGGCACTATTCCTCCCACTGACACCAATGAGGGGGCACTATTCCTCCCACTGACACCAATGATGGGGCATTATTCCTCCCACTGATACCAATGATGGGGCACTATTCCTCCCACTGACACCAATGATGGGGCACTATTCCTCCCACTGACACCAACGATGAGGCACTATTCCTCCCACTGACACCAATGATGGGGCACTATTCCTCCCACTGACACCAGAGATGGGGCACTATTCCTCCCACTGACACCAACAATGGGGCACTATTCCTCCCACTGACACCAACGATGGGGCACTATTCCTGCCACTGACACCAGAGATGGGGCACTATTCCTCCCACTGACACCAATGATGGGGCACTATTCCTCCCACTGACACCAACGATGGGGCACTATTCCTCCCACTGAAAACAGAGATGGGACACTATTCCTTCTACTGACACCAACAATGGGGCACTATTCCTCCCACTGACCCCAATGATGCGGCACTATTCCTCCCACTAATACCAATGATAGGGCACTATTCCTCCCACTGGCACCAATGATGGGACACTATTCCTCCCACTGGCACCAATGATGGGGCACTATTCCTCCCACTGGCACCAATGATGGGGCACTATTCCTCCCACTGATACCAATGATGGGGCACTATTCCTCCCACTGATACCAATGATGGGGCACTATTCCTCCCACTGACACCAACGATGGGGCACTATTCCTGCCACTGACACCAATGATGGGGCACTATTCCTGCTGATAACACCAATGATGGGGCACTATTTCCCCCACTGACACCAAATATGTAATTTTTTTTACTCCCACTGATGCCAGAGCAATATCTACTCCCACTGGCCCTTGGGGCATTATTCCTCCCACTGATATGAGCCACTATATCTTCCATTGACACCAAAGACGGTACTATTCCCCCCACTGATACCAATGATGGGGCACTATTCCTCCCACTGACACCAATGAGGGGGCACTATTCCTCCCACTGATACCAATGATGGGGCACTATTCCCCCCACTGACACCAATGAGGGGGCACTATTCCTCCCACTGACACCAATGAGGGGGCACTATTCCTCCCACTGACACCAATGATGGGACACTATTCCTCTCACTGACACCAATGATGGGGCACTATTCCTCCCACTGACACCAATGATGGGACACTATTCCTCCCACTGACACCAATGAGGGGGCACTATTCCTCCCACTGACACCAATGATGGGACACTATTCCTCTCACTGACACCAATGATGGGGCACTATTCCTCCCACTGACACCAATGAGGGGGCACTATTCCTCCCACTGACACCAATGATGGGGCATTATTCCTCCCACTGATACCAATGATGGGGCACTATTCCTCCCACTGACACCAATGATGGGGCACTATTCCTCCCACTGACACCAACGTTGAGGCACTATTCCTCCCACTGACACCAATGATGGGGCACTATTCCTCCCACTGACACCAATGATGGGGCACTATTCCTCCCACTGACACCAACGATGGAGCACTATTCCTCCCACTGACACCAACGATGGGGCACTATTCCTCCCACTGACACCAATGATGGGGCACTATTCCTTCCACTGACACTAATGATGGGGCACTATTCCTCCCACTGATACCAATGATGGGACACTATTCCTCCCACTGACACCAATGATGGGGCACTATTCCTCCCACTGATACCAATGATGGGGCACTATTCCTCCCACTGACACCAATGATGGGGCACTATTCCTCCCACTGACACCAATGATGGAGCACTATTCCTCCCACTGACACCAATGATGGGGCACTATTCCTCCCACTGACACCAATGATGGGGCACTATTCCTCCCACTGACACCAATGATGGGGCACTATTCCTATTCCTGACACAAACCTTTTTATTGTGCTCTCAAAATAACAGTTTAGCAGCTTTTCTAATATCTGTCCTTTTTTTTCACCTACATCTACATTCTGAACTGGCCCCAAAGTGATCGCTTTAGCATGCCTTAAAGTGAAACTTTGTAATTATTCCTCCTCTTTGCTTCTGCTGAAAGTATTGCACTGGCTGGATGGGCTGTTGCATTACTCATGCTCCAGTGACGTATGTGCAGGCCAGTCACAGTATATAGCAATGATATACATTTTTTTTCAAAAAGCTGCACCTTTTATCATTAAAAAAGCCTCCCTTTAACTCCAGTGACCTTTCCCAGGCTGAGATGATGTCGTTAGTCTGCTGCAGGCAGGTGGAAGCATTTCCTCAGTCCCCCCCCCCCCCCCCCCCCGTGATCAGACTGCAACATTGTAACTGTGTAGAAAGTCACAAGGTGACTGCAGCAGGGGCTGATTTGTGTCATACATCTGTGAACACAACCAAGAACTGCACAGACGCATGACTGTGTCATCTCTGAGCCGGCATCTCCTTCCAGGCAGTAGATGTTGCCTGAACAAAGATGGCGCCATCCTTCTGGAGAGGAAAGCATATGTAGGTGTTGTCAGGGAGAGTCCTGTGACCTCTGTGAGAGGTAATACATACCTGGAAGGGGGACAGTGACACCTTACTTAGCCTAGTGCATGTAAACACGGTGTCAGGTCCAGTTTAAAGATCTTCCCTGTGTCCTTGACTTGCCCCTGCAGTGAAGTGTCAGCACTGTGCACGAGGGAAAATGAGCGCTGACAGATGAGCTCCCAGCGATGGGATCCCACTGACGGAACACAAGTCCTCGTTTTATTGAGATTGATGTTGTCCTTCTTGGCGGGATTCTTCAGCGCGGCTCCCGGCGGCTACAAGCCTCCAAATGTCATTCAAAGTCAAATGCAATTGTCTAGCAGCCGCGGCACTGCGCTCCTCGCCCCTTCAGGCACAATGAGCCCCTGCTCCTCATTCCCCGACTCTGAATTCTGCTTCATTCTCCCTCCCTGCCGGGTCTCCTCTGTAGGTCTGCAGGGGATACAGGGGGGGGGCAATGGCGCCCCCTAATTCTGGGCACCTTCTGCTTTACTTTTATTGGCTCCCGTGAACTTAAAGTGTTACTAAACCCCCCACAGTACAATCAGTCTGTAGATGCAGTAAAGCATGCTTGTTATACTCACTGTGGAACCTAAGGGGTTAATCCTCCGCATTGTTTAACAACGCTGTTTGATCCTGTCTTCTCTGATCCTTCCCTTCTTCTAGTGTCTCCCTTTTATCTCCTTATACGACATAATGTGTGGAGTCACTCTGCGCATGCTCAGTTTGGTGTGTATTTCTAGAGAGATTTTTTTTTTTTCTTGGGAGAGTGCATATGATCACCACAGGGCTGTCCAGACAGAGGTCAGGGGTTCTGCATCTTCGTAGAGCAGAATGAAAACGTCTCCTACAAACTTTAATTCTGGGCACCTTCTGCTTTACTTTTATTGACTCCCATGATCTTATAGTGTTACTGAACCCCCAACAGTACAATCAGTCTGTATATACAGTAAAGCATGCTTGTTATACTCACTGTGGGACCTAAGGGGCTAATTCTCTGCATTGTGTAAAAAGGCTGTTTGATCCTGTCTTCTCTCCTTCTTCCAATGCCCCCCTTTTATTTCCTGGTAATGCATATCGTGTGGAGTCACTCTGCACATGCTCAATTTGGTGTTTATTGCTAGAGAGTTTTTTTTTTCTTGGGAGAGTGCATGTGATCGCCACAGGGCCAATCAGCATTGTCCAGACAGAGGGTCAGGGGTTCTGCGTCTTCCTACAGCAGAATGAAAACTCCTCCTACAAGCTTTAAAGTGTTACTAAACCCACAACAGTACAATCAGTCTGTAGATGCAGTAAAGCATGCTTGTTATACTCACTGTGGAACCTAAGGGGTTAATCCTCCGCATTGTGTAAAAAGGCTGTTTGATCCTGTCTTCTCTCCTTCTTCCAATGCCCCCCTTTTATTTCCTGATAAGGCATATCATGTGGAGTCACTCTGCACATGCTCAGTTTGGTGTTTATTGCTAGAGAGTTTTTTTTTTTCTTGGGAGAGTGCATGTGATCGCCACAGGGCCAATCAGCACTGTCCAGACAGAGGTCCGGGGTTCTGCATCTTCCCAGAGCAGAATGAAAACTCCTCCTACAAGCTTTAAAGTGTTCCTAAACCCTCGATAGTAAAATCAGTCTGTATATGCAGTAAAGCATGCTTGTTATACTCACTGTGGAACCTAAGGGGTTAATCCTCTGCATTTTGTAAAAACACTGTTTGATCCTGTCTTCTCTGATCCTCCCCTTCTTCCATTGTCTCTGACTCATCTCCTGATAACACAGAGTCTTTGGAGTCACTCTGCACATGCTCAGTTTGGTGTGTATTGCTAGAGTTTTTTTTTTCTTGGTAGAGTGCATGTGATCATCACAGGGTCAATCAGCACCCTCCAGACAGAGGTCAAGGGTTCTGCATCCTCCTAGAGCAGAATGAAAACTTCTTTTACAAGCTTTAACCGCTTCCTGGCCACCCTATAGCAAAAATACTGCAACAGGGCGGCACGGGGGCGCAAAATCACGCATATATACGTGATTTTGTGTTTCCGGGAAGGGGGTGCGTGCGAGCTGCCCCCGTGCCCTTCTTGCGCCGTCATTCGCGGCCTTGGCTGTCAATCGCCGGCACCTGTTGATTACCGAGGATCTCAGATGGGGGGAGAACTGTTTTGTTTACTAACAGTTCTCCTCCCTGTCATCTCGGGCACACTGCTTTGGATGGCTGTGCACAGAATATGGGACATAAACAGGACTTTTTTTTAGCAGGATCGCGCGGGAACGCAGATCTGACACCTCCAGCACCTATTGTATGGAATGGCATGGGGTGCTGGATGTACTCTAAGGTCTATTGATGCTGGCTGCTGAGAGTTCTAGGGGATTTTTGTTTGTTGCATGGTGATCTATTGTTGCTAGTGGGGGATCTATTGTTGCTGGCGGGTAACTTTTCAGGGATCTACTGGTGGAGGGAGAGGTCTGTTGTTGCTGGCTGCTGGAAAGTCTTGGTGCTGGCTGCTGGAAAGTCTTGGTGCTGGCTGCTGGAAAGTCTTGGTGCTGGCTGCTGGAAAGTCTTGGTGCTGGCTGCTGGAAAGTCTTGGTGCTGGCTGCTGGGAGATCTGTTGTTGCTGTTGAAGCTGTTATAGCTGCAAAGGGCGGGGCCAACTCAATATGGAACCTTACGGACTAAGACTGGGGGGCCATTATAGGTGATGTGTGTGGAAAGGCCGGCCGCCAGGGGTGGACTGACTATAAGGAAATTCGGGCACTGCCCGAGGGCCCGGGGTCAGTAGGGGGCCCCATGAGATGCCCCTGGCACCTTTTTCATAGGCTTTTTTGAGTTTGGGCAAGGACACAGGGGCCCCATGATCCCCTATTGCCCGGGGGTCCCATGAGTTGTCAGTCCGCCCCTGCCGGCCGCCCAATACTTTTGGTAATATAGTGTATATATTTATGTGTTTTATGTACGGGGAAGCACAGTGGCTAAATGGTTAGCACGTCTGCCTGGCAGTACTAGGGTCTTTGGTTCAAATACCAACCACGGCACCACCTGCCTGGAGTTTGCATGTTCTCCCTGTGCCTGCGTGGGTTTCCTCCGGGTACTCCGGTTTCCTCTCACTCTCCAAAGATATGCTGGTAGGTTAATTGGCTCCTGTCTAAATTGTCCCTAGTATGTGTATGTATGAATGTGAGTTAGGGACCTTAGATTGTACGCCCCTTGAGGGTTAGGGACCTTAGATTGTACGCCCCTTGAGGGTTAGGGACCTTAGATTGTACACCCCTTGAGGGTTAGGGACCTTAGATTGTACACCCCTTGAGGGTTAGGGACCTTAGATTGTACACCCCTTGAGGGTCCGGGACCTTAGATTGTACACCCCTTGAGGGTCAGGGACCTTAGATTGTACACTCCTTGGGGGTTAGGGACCTTAGATTGTACGCCCCTTGAGGGTCAGGGACCTTAGATTGTACGCCCCTTGAGGGTTAGGGACCTTAGATTGTACACCCCTTGAGGGTTAGGGACCTTAGATTGTATGCCCCTTGAGGGTCAGGGACCTTAGATTGTACGCCCCTTGAGGGTTAGGGACCTTAGATTGTATGCTCCTCGGGGGCGGGGACTGATGTGAGTGTACAATATATATGGAAAGCGTGAAGTAAATTGATGGCGATAGATAAGTACAATAAATGTATTGAATTTATTACTAGTATTAGAATTGATAGTGCAGCACATTTTTAATTTGCTAATTTTTTATACTTTTATACTCCTGGATGCGGCCAGCTTGGGTAGAGGGTAGTATATAATAAATATTTAAAAAGTATATACTGTATATATATATATATACGTTCTGTGTCAGCACAGTGCACTATACCCAGCTACGTCCCATTTAGCAATAACAAATATCCGACCGCCGTCCCGTGTACACGGCATATCTCAGCACCAATTAGGCAGCGGTACAAAACGCCGACGTTCTAGCCCGTGGCGGCAGACGGAGGAGACCAGCGCGGGAATGGAAGGAGCGGGTCGCCGGTGCGCGGAAATAAAGTTGTTTTTCTGTTTTACGTAAGGGAAGCCGCAGCTTGAATGTGTCGAAAAACAAATGGCTTTAATTACGCGGCGCGTGCTGTAACCGCGCGGCGTTATTGCGGGTTGTTTTTCATCGTCCTTGTCGCGCGTCCAACGATGGAACCTTGGAACGGTCCAAAGCGCGGACGGCCTGCCCAGGCAGAAGGAGAGAGGATCTTACCCCAGCGCCGGCGCTGCATTGTTCTGCCAAGAAGCTTGGAGATGGAAGGGTTACCTTGTTCCTGACGCAGCTGCCGGAGAGCGGAATGAAATAAATATTCAATATTTCCATGCTGGTGAAATACATCCATGTGAACAGTGTTAGCTGCCAAAATATTTGTCGTTCTGTTCTGCCAGGCTTATGATTCACACCGTCCCACCCCCCCCCTCCGCGCCGGAACGCGCAACCAAGAGAGTAACGCCTCTAGTCACACGTGCAGGTCTGATGGCGGGGCTTGGAACCTCAAGAGCAGCCATCAACTAGGGTCCCTCCAGGGGTAGCTAGGGGTTCCGTGACCTGTGGCTGCCTGACCTCCCATCTGATGGTTCCAGAGCCAACGCTCCTTGGCAGTTCCAGGACAAGGTCATCCAGTGCTCGGGGCAAAGATGGAACACTGCTCCATGTTCTCCATCCTAGTCCCCCAACCCAGCGTAAATCCTCTTCCTCTCCTAGCACAACCCCCCGTAGTAACCTTTCTAGTACAAATTCTCTTACCCTCCAAATCTCCCCCTCATCCTCCCTCCCAGCACCAATCCTCCTCTACCCCTTCAAATCCCCCCTCCTGTCACAAATCCTTTCTCCCTTCTATAGCATGCCCATCCCCTCCCAGCATTAATTCTCTAACCCCCTGCCCCCCAAATACCCCTTCTAGTACAAATCCCCTTCCTTCTAAAATCCTGTCTCCCTTTTATAGCACCCCCCCATCCTCCCTCCCAGCACAAATGCTCCTCTACCCCTTCAAATCCCCCCTCCTGTCACAAATCCTTTCTCCCTTCTATAGCACGCCCATCCCCTCCCAGCATTAATTCTCTAACCCCCTGCCCCCCAAATACCCCTTCTAGTACAAATCCCCTTCCTTCTAAAATCCTGTCTCCATTTTATAGCACCCCCCATCCTCCCTCCCAGCACAAATCCTCCTCTACCCCTTCAAATCCCCCTTCCTGTCACAAATCCTTTCTCCCTTCTATAGCACCCCTCCCCCATCCTCTCCCAGCACAAATCCCCCCTCCTGTCACAAATCCTTCCTCCCTTCTATAGCAAACCCCCCATCCCATCTCAACATAAATTCTCTAACCCCCTGCCCCCCAAAAACACTTCTAATATAAACCCCCTTCCTCCTAAAATCTCCCAGCAGAAATCCCCCCTCCTGTCACAACTCCTTTCTCCCTTCTACAGCACACCCCCCATCCCCTCCCAGCATAAATCCTCTAACCCCCTGCCCCCCAAAATACCCCTTCTGGTACAAATCCCCTTCCTTCTAAAATCTCCCAGCACAAATCCCCCTCCTGTCACAAATCCTTTCTCCCTTCTATAGCACCCCCCCATCCTCTCCCAACATAAATCCTCTAACCCCCTGCCCCCCCCCCAAATCCCTTCTAGTACAAATCCCCTTCCTTCTAAAATCTCCCAGCACAAATCCCCCTCCTGTCACAAATCCTTTCTCCCTTCTATAGCAACCCCTCCATCCCCTCCCAGCACAAATCCTCATTTACCCCTTCAAATCCCCCCTCCTGTCACAAATCCATTCTCCCTTCTATAGTACCCCCCATCCTCTCCCAACAGAAATCTCCTAACCCCCTGCCCCCCAAAAAAAACCCTTCTAGTATAAATCCCCTTCCTTCTAAAATCTCCCCAGCACAAATCTCACCTCCTGTCACAAATCCTTTCTCCCTTCTATAGCACCCCCACCCCCTCCCAGCATAAATCCTCTAACCCCCTGCCCTGCAAATACCCCTTCTACTACAAATCCCCTTCCTTCTAAAATCTCCCAGCACAAATTCCCCTGATCCACCCTTCTGACACAAATCTCCTCCCAATGCCCCCTAATTCCTAATAAAAATCCTCTTCTCTGCCAAAATCAGTACTACAGCACAAATACTCCACCCAATCCCTCATTCCAAGACAAATCATTCTATCCCCAAATCTAAATACCCCCTCCCAGCACAAATCCACCCCCCAACATAAATCCTCCTCCTTCAAATGCCTCCTAGCACAAGTCCTCTTACACCCCCAAATCTCCCCCCCGGGATAAATCTTACCCCCCAAATCTCTCCATCTAGCAAAAATCCTCCTAATCCCCCAAATCCTCCCTCCCAGCATAAATAAAACCCCCTCATCCCCCCGAACCCCTTCTTCCTGCATGTCTCAATAAGGAGAACCTGTCACCTAAAACCATAACATAGGGGGCTTTGTGTCCCCTATGTGATGAAAGGAGGTAAGTAAAAAATTTTTTTTTTAAATTGCAAAAAAATAAAGTTACATCCAAGCACATAACATACCCCCCAAAAAAATGTTGAGGGCCCCCCCTCCCATATACACATGTGTGAACGGAAACATAAACGTTGGGTATCTATTTACTCGGCGAAACCTCGTCTTTTATATTTTACAAAAAATGTGGGTAATTTATTGCATTTATTGCCCTAAAATTCACTTTAGTGTGTTTTTTACTGAAATTTTGGGGTTCCTAGACCAGGGGTCTGCAACCTTTAAGACATAAAGAGCCACTTGGACCCGTTTCCGAGAGGGAAAAAAAGACTGGGAGCCGCAAAACCATTGCAACATTTAAAACAAATCCGACACTGCATATATTGCAAAAAGCGCTCTGGTCATGAAGGGGGTTTAAGGGCCCAGTAAGCAAAGGGTTAATCAGGGCCACAGTGTATCGTCATAATCACAATCATAGCCTTAGGTCAGTGGTGGGCAACCTTTTTTTTTCAACTGAGCCAAATCTCGCCAAAACCACGATTAAAATTTATTTTGAGAGCCACATTTTTAAAACTGAAAATACATCCCCCATATAGTAATTCATCCCCCATAGTAATTCATCCCCCCTATAGTAATTCATCCCCCCTATAGTAATTCATCCCCCCTATAGTAATTCATCCCCCATATAGTAATTCATCCCCCATATAGTAATTCATCCCCCATATAGTAATTCATCCCCCCTATAGTAATTCATCCCCCCTATAGTAATTCATCCCCCCTATAGTAATTCATCCCCCCTATAGTAATTCATCCCCCATATAGTAATTCATCCCCCATAGTAATTCATCCCCCATATAGTAATTCATCCCCCATATACAGTTGTGTCCAAAATTATTCAACCCCCAATGCTGTAAAGGGGTTTAGGGACTATAGTGTACATTTGGAATTGTATTCAGAATCAAATCCTACAAGGACGTTGTAACTACCCAAATGCAACTAAAATGACATCAATTGTTTATGTAATACAGTAGTAAATGGTTCTTATGTGGTTTCTTCATTGCCACAATTATTCAACCCCTTAAAGACTACCACTCTGAAGAACAGAGGTTCATACAGGTGCTTTCCATCAGGTATTGAAAACACCTGTGGATGTCACCGAGCAGCAATCAAGCATAATAAGCACCAATTAGGCAGCTTTAAAATGACTGTGATACTCAGCTCCTTCTAGACATTTACTGGTGTGGTTACAAACATGGTGAAGGCAAGAGAATGGTCCAGGAAGACAAGAGAAGAGGTGATTTCTCTTCACAGGAAGGGCAATGGCTATAAGAAGATTGCAAAGATGTTAAACATACCAAGAGACACCTTAGGAAGCATCATTCGCAAATTCAAGGCAAAGGGCACTGTTGAAACGCTACCTGGTCGTGGCAGAAAGAAGATGCTGACTTCGACTGCTGTGCGCTACCTGAAGCGTAGAGTGGAGAGAAGTCCCCGTGTGACTGCTGAGGAACTGAGAAAAGATTTGTCAGATGTGGGTACAGAAGTTTCAGCCCAGACAATAAGACGCACACTGCGTAATGAAGGCCTCCGTGCCAGAACTCCCAGGCGTACCCCCTTGCTGTCTCCAAAGAATAAGAAGAGTCGACTGCAGTATGCCAAAAGCCATGTGGACAAACCACAAAAGTTGTGGGATAGTGTTCTGTGGACTGATGAAACAAAATTAGAACTGTTTGGGCCCATGGATCAACGCTATGTTTGGAGGAGGAAGAACAAGGCCTATGATGAAAAGAACACCTTGCCTACTGTGAAGCATGGTGGAGGGTCAATCATGCTTTGGGGCTGTTTTGCTTCTGCAGGTACAGGGAAGCTTCAGCGTGTGCAAGGTACCATGAATTCTCTTCAGTACCAGGAGATATTGGATGGAAACGTGATGCAGTCCGTCACACACCTGAGGCTTGGGAGACGTTGGACCTTTCAACAGGACAATGATCCCAAGCATACCTCCAAGTCCACTAGAGCATGGTTGCAGAGGAAAGGCTGGAACATTTTGGAGTGGCCATCGCAGTCACCAGACTTAAATCCGATTGAGAACCTCTGGTGGGACTTAAAGAAAGCAGTTGCAGTGCGCAAGCCTAAGAATGTGACTGAACTGGAGGCCTTTGCCCATGAAGAATGGGCGAAGATACCCGTAGATCGCTGCAAGACACTTGTGTCAAGCTATGCTTCACGTTTAAAAGCTGTTATAACTGTAAAAGGATGCTGTACTAAGTACTAAGATTGAATGTCACTTGGGGGTTGAATAAAACTGATAATGCTGTGAGCACAGAAAAGACATTTGTGGTTATTTCATTATAACTGTTATGTTATATTTGTCTGACCTACAAGTGCCTCTTTAATGTAAATGTAAGCAAGATGACTGAATGATCAAAAGCAATGTCAAACTGGCCAAAACACTCAATTTCAGTGGGGGTTGAATAATTTTGGACACAACTGTAGTAATTCATCCCCCCTATAGTAATTCATCTCCCATAGTAATTCATCCCCCATATAGTAATTCATCCCCCATAGTAATTCATCCCCCATAGTAATTCATCCCCCATATAGTAATTCATCCCCCATATAGTAATTCATCCCCCCTATAGTAATTCATCCCCCATATAGTAATTCATCCCCCATATAGTAATTCATCCCCCCTATAGTAATTCATCCCCCATATAGTAATTCATCCCCCATATAGTAATTCATCCCCCCTATAGTAATTCATTCCCATATTGTGTCAATTCACTTACCTGTACTCCGCGCGTTCCTCTCGCCGTGTTCCCGCGCCGTTCCGGTCTTCAGGGCGGACTGTGAGAGGAGAGGAGTTCGTCACGCTGCCCCGCCTACATCGTGACAGCCAATGTTTGCCACGCTCCGCGGGCCGGATTATAAGGTCCGCCGGGCCGTAGTTTGCCCATTGCTGGGCTAGCTGCAGAGTCCTGACTTTTGGGGCGGCCGCCCGAGAGGAGGGAGGGGAGCGGGCGCCCGGCACACAGAAGAGCTGCATTAACCTCCCTGGCGGTATGATTCCTTCCGATTTTTTTGTGCTGAAAGCGGTACCATTTTTTCGCATGGAAATAGTTTTTTATTGTAGGCTGTAATTTTTAGGAAAATTTCCCCACAAATCATTATCACTCAATTCTGCAAGTGGTTCTGATTTACTATCGCTGTTCTCTAGCCGGTCTAAAACCGCTTTTGACCTAAAGGGACGCTTTTTGGACGCCATGGACTTTTCTAAGTTTCCAGGCAGAAAGAACAGACAAAATGCAGGCAGGGCGCAGGACAAAGCACTCGGGACAAAATGTATGTGAAATGGGATGAAACAGCAATGTTTTACTATTGAAAATTGAAAAAAAAAAAAAGACATTTTTTAAATTTTTTAAATTTCCCGCCGCCGGCCGCGCCCGTACGTCCCGACGTCACAGGGACCGGAACACAGAAGCCGGATGCCGGCATCGGCCGGAGGAGATGGCCGGGGACGCTGCAGGGGACACATCGCGGGAACGAAGGACAAGGTAAGTGCTGCAGGGACCCCCAGAGCAGCGCCGCATGGTAAGCCTGAGTGTAGCTCGTGGTATAGAAATTCTACCACGAGCTACACTCGGGAAAACCGCCAGGGAGGTTAAAAGAGCCGCGGCTTGCCGACCACTGAGCTACGGCAACCCTATTGCCTGTCACCTGGTGGGCAGTGTGCTCCGGAGCCGCAGCAAAGGTGAAAAAGAGCCGCATGCGGCTCTGGAGCCGCGGGTTGCCGACACCCGTCCTAGACCTTTGCAGTAATATTGAGACATAAAAAATTGGAAGTACCGCTATTTTATTCTCTCTTTCAGAAAATAGATCATGTTTAGGAGGTTTATGTGATCCTCAGGCCTGAAATAATATTTTGAACGTGTGCAAAAAAATGCAAAAAAACAGCTCTGGCAGCGACAGGGTTAATGAAGGGGCTCAGTGGGCATGTCTTCAGCCCAGAGTATACTGCCATCCGACTGAAAGATTGTAACTTTGCGGCAAGTCCCAAGGTGAGAGGCTGCGGCAGGGGCTGATCTGTGTCAGACATTTGTGAACACAGTCCTACATATTGCCGGATTATGCAGGAGCAGTAGAAGGAAAGCTGCCATTGAATCGTGGAAGATTTTTATATTTCAGTTGATATTTCAGGGTATAAAATTCAAATTTGCAGATCCCGTCAGTGAAGCGGTGTGAGTGCAGCGACAGGGTTAATGAAGGGGATCAGTGTCAGGGGCGCACTGACAGCTCATGAAGCCCCCGGGCAATAGGGGATCATGGGGCCCCTGTGTCCTTGCCCAAACTCAAAAAAGCCTATGAAAAAGGTACCAGGGGCATCTCATGGGGCCCCCTACTGACCCCGGGCCCTCGGGCAGTGCCCGAGTTTCCAAATGGTCAGTCCGCCCCTGATCAGTGTGCATGTCTTCAGCACTGCGATCTGACTGAAAGATTGTAACTTTGCAGCAAGTCCCAAGGTGAGAGGCTGCGGCAGGGGCTGATCTGTGTCAGACATTTGTGAACACAGTCCTACATATTGTCAGCACAACTTATGCAGGAGCAGTACAAGGAAAGCTGCCACTGAATCATGGAAGATTTTTTTATTTCAGCTGATATTTCAGGGTATAAAATTCCAATTTCCAGATCCTGGCAGTGAAGGGGTATGCGTGCGGTGCAAGGGCGGACTGACAACTCATGGGGCCCCCAGGCAATAGGGAATCATGGGGCCCCTGTGTCCTTGCCCAAATTCAAAAAAGCCTATGAAAAAGGTACCAGGGGCATCTCATGGGGCCCCCTACTGACCCCGGGCCCTTGGGCAGTGCCAGAGTTTCAAAATGGTCAGTCCGCCCCTGGTGAGGTGACAGGGTTAATGAAGGGGCTCAGTGGGCATGTCTTCAGCCCAGAGTATACTGCGATCCGACTGAACGATTGTAACTTTGCAGCAAGTCCCAAGGTGAGAGACTGCGGCAGGGGCTGATCTGTGTCAGACATTTGTGAACACAGTCCTACATACTGCCGGCACAACGTATGCAGGAGCAGTACAAGGAAAGCTGCCATTGAACCATGGAAGATTTTTATATTTCAGCTGATATTTCAGAGTATATGCGTGCGGAGGCCACTTTTTTTGGAATGTCAAACGATAAAGATGTCTCTATAGAAGCAGATTCCGGCTGATTTGCCCTTTACAAGAGCAGAGACAGATCGGGAGAAATGTGACATTATTACCAGCGGCAGCCATGTGAATGCCTGTTGTGGGATTGCGGAGAAAGCTGCCCCCGTCTTCACCGCCGAGCGAACGTCCTCCGTAAGATAAGACGGTGCGCGGAATGGCGGGGCGTCTCTTCTAATACCACACATTGTACAATAAATATCTGCAAATGATATCTCACGCTGGAAAATCCTTTGACACGGTCGGCGGTGAGCGTAGGAGTTATGAGGCACAGCGGGAGTTGTCAGTATTTCATGGATCTCGTGGGAAGCGTTTCTCTGATGGTTTATACGATACCTGCAGAATAAAAAATAATAAAAAAAAGAAAAACAATGGAGCGGGGAACGCCTTCCGTGGTGAGATGACGGAGATGGAGCCGGGAGGATGCAGGTGTTGCTATTGTGAGAACCAAAAATATATCAAAAATATATTCACCGAGCAAAAAACACAACAAAAACAAAAATAATTCAATCATTTTAAATGACCTAACAACTTAACCACTTCCAGTCCGGACACTTTACCCCCTTCTAGTCCGGACACTTTCACCCCCTTCCAGTCCGGACCCTTTCACCCCCTTCCAGTCCAGACACTTTCCCCCCTTCCAGTCCGGACACTTTCCACCCCTTCCAGTCCGGACACTCCCCCCCTTCCAGTCCGGACACTTTCACCCCCTTCCAGTCCGGACACTTTCCCCCCTTCCAGTCCGGACATTTTCCCCCCCTTCCAGTCCGGACACTTTCCACCCCTTCCAGTCCAGACACTTTCCACCCCTTCCAGTCCGGACACTTTCCCCCCCTTCCAGTCCGGACACTTTCCACCCCTTCCAGTCCGGACACTTTCCCCCCCTTCCAGTCCGGACACTTTCACCCCCTTCCAGTCCGGACACTTTCCCCCCCTTCCAGTCCGGACACTTTCACCCCCTTCCAGTCCGGACACTTTCCACCCCTTCCAGTCCGGACACTTTCCCCCCCTTCCAGTCCGGACGCTTTCACCCCCTTCTAGTCCGGACACTTTCACCCTCTTCCAATCCGGACACTTTCCCCCCCTTCCAGTCCAGACACTTTCCCCCCTTCCAGTCCGGACATTTTCCCCCTTCCAGTCCGGACACTTTCCACCCCTTCCAGTCCGGACACTTTCCCCCCTTCCAGTCCGGACACTCCCCCCCTTCCAGTCCGGACACTTTCACCCCCTTCCAGTCCGGACACTTTCCACCCCTTCCAGTCCGGACACTTTCCCCCCTTCCAGTCCGGACACTTTCACCCCCTTCCAGTCCGGACACTTTCCCCCCTTCCAGTCCGGACACTTTCCCCCCCTTTCAGTCCGGACACTTTCCCCCCCTTCCAGTCCGGACACTTTCCCCCCCTTCTAGTCCGGACACTTTCCCCCCCTTCCACTCCGGACGCTTTCCCCCCCTTCCAGTTCGGACACTTTCCCCCCCTTCCAGTCCGGACACTTTCCCCCCCTTCCAGTCCAGACACTTTCCCCCCTTCCAGTTCGGACACTTTCCCCCCCTTCCAGTCCGGACACTTTCCCCCCTTCCAGTCCGGACACTTTCCCCCCCTTCCAGTCCGGACACTTTCCCCCCCTTCCTGTCCAGACACTCCCCCCCCCCCTTCCAGTCCGGACACTTTCCCCCCCTTCCTGTCCAGACACTCCCCCCCCCCCTTCCAGTCCGGACACTTCCCCCCCCCTTCCAGTCCGGACACTTTTACCCCCTTCCAGTCCAGACACTTTCCCCCCCTTCCAGTCCGGACACTCCCCCCCCTTCCAGACCGGACACTTTCCCCCCCTTCCAGTCCGGACACTCCCCCCCCTTCCAGTCCGGACACTCCCCCCCCCCCTTCCAGTCCGGACACTTTCACCCCCTTCCTGTCCAGGCCAATTTTCAGCTTTCAGCGCTATCACACTTTGAATGACAATTGCGCGGTCATGCAATACTGCACCCATATGAATTTTTTACCATTTTTTTGAGACAGATAAAGCTTTATTTTGGTGGTATTTATTCACAGCTGGGATTTTTATTTTTTTTACTATGTAAATGAAAAAGTCCAAAAATTTTGAAAAAAAGTGTTTTTTTTTAATAAAATTTTGCAAATAAACAATATTTCATCATAAATCTTGGCCAAAATTTATTCCGTTATTTTTTTAGTAAAAAAAAAATCCAAATTAGTTTATAACCAAAAATTATAATTTTTAAACATTTTTTTTTTACATTTTTATTTTATTTTTTATAGTATTATTTTTTATTTTTTTTTACGTACTGTCACCCTAGCAGTACAGTGTCACCATGGTGACACTGTACTACTTGTGGGGGGTGATGAAGATTTTTTTTTTTTTTTTTACACTGTTTGCTTTTACACCCATATAGGATGTAAAAGCAATCATTTCTCTCTGTCTGCATTCTTGCAGTCATTGAGAAGTACTGAGTGAGCTGTGATTGGTCACAGCTTGTCACATGGTACAAGGCTGTACCATGTGACCTCAGAGATTTCACACGTAGTAAGCAATGATGTCACAAGTGACATCTTGCTTACTACTTTGCATGTGATCACTGATTCGCCAATCAGTGATCACATGATCGGGACCTCGTACAGAGGTCCCGTCTGACGATCGGTGTTTCACTGTGTCCGGAGGACACAGCGGGCACCGGATTGTGGTGCTGCGCGCTCCCAGGGAGCGCGCACAGATAGAAAAGGCGGGTGCCGTTTATGAACGGCAACCCACCCCTGGAGTGCCACCGCCCTGCTGTTTATAAACAGAAGGCGGACGGCAAGTGGTTAATGAGTAAATTATTATTATTATTATTATACAGTATTTATAAAGCGCCGATAGTTCGCTCAGCGCTGTACATTACAAAGGGGGACAGAACATGTGACAGAACAATACCAATACAATGCAAAACATGTGGGGATTGAGGGCCCTGCTCTTTGGAGCTTACAATCTAGGAGGGAGGGGATGGTGGCACAGGAGGAGATAGCTGTGGGGGATGGAGTGGTAGGAAGAGTGGAGGAGGTCGGCAAGTTAGCAGGGGGTGGGGTAGGCTTCCCTGAAGAGATGGGTTTTCAGGGTGCGCCTAAAGGAGAGGAGAGTAGGTGATAATCTGATGGGTTGGGGCAGGGAGTTCCAGAGGATGGGTGACACCCTGGAGAAGTCCTGGAGGCGGGCATGGGAGGAGGAGACCAGGGAACTAGAGAGAAGGAGGTCTTGTGAGGAGCGGAGTGTGCATGTTGGGTGGTACTTGGATATTAGGTCAGTGATGTAGTTCGGGGCAGTATGGTGGACAGCTTTGTACATCAGTGTTAGGATTTTGAATTTGATCTGTTGCGCAATTGGAAGCCAGTGGAGGGATTGGCAGAGGGGGGTGGCGGAGGGTGAATAGTAAATAACTCACATAAATAAATGAATAAATGGAACATGTATAGTGCTGCTGCCTTAAATAGTGAATATATCAACAATCACCCCATAAACAGGGGCAGACTGACCATTTGGAAACTTGGGCGCTGCCCGAGGGCCCGGGGTCAGTAGGGGGCCCCATGAGATGCCCCTGGTACCTTTTTCATAGGCTTTTTCGAGTTTGGGCAAGGACACAGGGGCCCCATGATCCCCTATTACCTGGGGGCCCCATGAGTTGTCAGTCCGCCCCTGCCCATAAATCCCCATAATGACCAGTGAAAGCAGCGCAAAAAAAAAAAAATCAAGTATAACACAAAGACAAATATAAATATACAATGAAATATTGTGCTGTAACAAATAAATGTAAATATATAAGAATCAATGAGATGAAATCAGTAAATATCCAATTCATCAAACTCATACAGTGAAGGAAATAATGATTTTGAATGTTTGCCCACTCACAAAGAAATGATCAGTGGACAGGTGTCTTTTATACAGGTAACACAATGAGATTAGCAGCACTCCCTTTATGAGACTGCTTCTAATCTCAGCTTGTTACCTGTATGAAAGACACCTGGGAGCCAGAAATCCTGCTGAATGATGAAAGGATCCACCAACGCGTTTCGTCATATGTTTGATGTTGTTAGGGGCATGGCCAAATGACAATCACCACGCTGTATACAGTAAAGGAAATAAGTATTTGACCCCCTGCTGATTTTGAATGTTTGCCCACTCACAAAGAAATGAGATTAGCAGCACTACCTTTAAGAGACTGCTTCTAATCTCAGCTTGTTACCTGTATGAAAGACACCTGGTAGCCAGAAATCCTGCTGAATGATAGGGGATCAAATACTTATTTCCTTCATGAACATGCAGATCAGTCATCATTTGTTAGACATGCATTTCTTTTAAATTTTGTGTTGCTATTCTGTCTCTCAGTGTTACAATACACCGAACATTCGATTTTTAGACCGATCATTTCTTTGTGAGTGGGCAAACATTCAACATCAGCAGGGGATCAAATACTTATTTCCTTCACTGTATACAGCGTGGTGATTGTCATTTGGCCATGCCCCTGACAACATCAAACATACGATGAAACGCGTTGGGTGGAGCCTAGTGCCCATCATGAAGACTGGAAACATGAAGAAGAATAGAGGTGTCTATCTAAGAGCTAAACCAACTAGCCCTACATACAGGTAAACTGGAATATACCATTTATCAGAGATCAAAATAACAAGTTGTAGTTACACTCAATTACCGTGAGATGTCAGTATCAAGACATTAATAAATAACAAAATAAAATCCAATGCAACAATGATGGATATACAATAAGTGTCCCAGAGCAGAAGACGCTCCCTATGGGACCAGGAAGCTGATGAAGATCACTGTAGTGATTTCCAGGTTTTACAGAGATCAGCCAGGTATGGTATCTGGAATTCATCTTCAAAACATCTTGGTCTCTTTCACTTTTTAGCTTGATGCCCGTTTCTGTATTATATACTTTGTGCTGCTTCCGGGCACCCCTTGAGGGAGGCCTGTTTCCTTAGGGCGACCTTACCAGAGCCAGTGAGCTTATCTGAAAGCCTTGCGTCTGATCAGTTGAATAAGCCTTGCAATCCCGGTGCGTCTTCATTATTTCCTCCTCGTGTTCCTTCACGGACAGCTAAACTCTGATTACCACTTGGGAGAAAAATAAATAACCTGCTCTAAGCAGGAAGATGGAGTAAGGAGCATCTCTTCACTTTACATGTCTCCCAGACATGGTGTCCTCCTCAGAACTTTCCATAACGTTCTCAAGGCTGCCGCGCTGAAAATTTACAGTTCGCTTTATCTGCAATTCCTGTCCTTGATTTTTTTTTTTTTCATTTTGTAAAAGGTGCAATCTTTTATCACTGACAAAGGTTCCGAAGTGACAAGGATTGTCCCAACATGACTTACAGAGTTCTATAAAAGTCTACAGCCCAGTCACTGCCCCTTGTAGAAGGTCAACCATAGCTGCCTATTGTCCTTGACATCCCTGCTGTACAAATGTATACCTTTGGTAATGTCCTTGTTTTTAGTATCAAATCATTTACATTTATATTAACTTGCATCATTTCTATCATGTTATGTCAGACTCTGATTAATACATAAAGATACATGCAAGCTTTGTATTGGGTCATGGCAATAGCACTCAACGTAGATATAAATGATGAGAGGAATTCAATGCAAAGTTGACGTAGACACAACAAGTGCTCCTGAGCAATTATAAATACTAGATTGCTATGTGGAGCTCAATAGCTGTGTATAGGGGGTGTACTTACCACAAGGCAAACAAGGCATTTGCCTAGGGTGGCATTTTTCAGGGGGGCAGCACTGACCCTCGGAAGAAGGGACACACGCGGCATGGGGACCTGGTGGGTTCTGAGATGCTGTGGATTTCATGACGGTGTATGCACAGCCCAACTCTCGTTCCTGGGGATGTCCAGACCTGTGAAGATGAGTGTCTTTCTCTCTCTCGCCATGGAGGATGGTGGCTGGTGTATGGGGGGCAGTGGTAGTGGAAGGCTCGGGTGGAGGGCAGGGGTGCTCTTGGTCAATGTCAGGCTATTTCTGTGGGGCCATTTTTTGTGTTGCCTAGGACAGCACAAAACCTAAATACACCACTTGCTGTGTAGTGGCATTCCTTGAAACGTTAGCACCCATTTCTCCGTCCTGGTAAAGGAGGATTTCTTGGCCTCTGAAACCCTTTGGACACTGTCTTCCCATTGGTTGTGATTTCACTGCCAAGAATTAAAGATATAGGGAGTTTTGAAATGATCATTTATACATTGGTTTCATCCATTCACGTTACCTTCAGCAGTTTGTAAAAAGTACAGGACAGGTTTTTTTGTCAATTATAATGAAAAGATAAAAGCAATGCGTTTCGGGGGCTCACAATTCCTGCTTCATGAGGCTAAGAGACAATAGAACATAAATGTTGTTCCTGGATATTCTGATCATGTATGTTTAAGCGTTGTCCTGCTGCCATCCGCTGTTCGGGGGACATAAGCTATTTCCCATGCTGCCATCTTGGTCCTCTTCAGCTGGTTGACTCTTCTGGGTTCAGACAGCCAGCTGCAGATGATGGACTGGGACTAGTCATCCCACCGCTCTGTGAGCCTGGTCCTGCAGCCTCCTGGAAGATGCATCATGAGTATCCGGGGAGGTTGCAGGTCCAAGGACTAGGAACTCGCCTAGGCCTGAACGTTGGGGGGGGGGGGGGGGAGTGCATAGAAAGAGGGAAAAGAAATTAGAACAGAAAAAAAAACAGCATTTGTGATCGTGAAGTGAACAAGCTCCAAACTCCATCAAGTTTTGCTTTAAAATGGATCTTCACTCTTATCAACCAATTAAAACCCTTGCACTCCTCCCCCTTCCGCTCTCCATCATCATGGACATCATTTTTTTGTCCCCAGATACACATTTTTGGGGGCATTTCCTGGATTCTCACCTAGGTTAGAATTATGTTCTCTTCACCTGCAGTTTCCTGAGATTCCCCATTGAGATTTCCAGCAGGAGGTGGGTTACTGCACTGAACATACGTCCAGGGGTGGACTGACAACTCATGGGGCCCCCGGGCAATAGGGGATCATGGGGCCCCTGTGTCCTTGCCCACATTCAAAGCAGAACCAAAAAAAGGTACCAGGGACATTTCATGGGGCCCTCTACTGACCCTGGGCCCTCGGGCAGTGCCCTAGTGCTCGAATGGTCAGTCCGCCCCTGCATATGCCAGTGATCATCTTGGGGGAGCTAGCTGGCTCTTTCTGGATCTTGCAGCCAGATCCTGACCTGCATCATCAGCAAGAACCTGGATGAGACTATGCCTCCCAAATAACCTAAGTAAAGAAGACAATCAGTGGTTTGCAACAAGACAATGCTGGACCTGTGAGAAATTATTCTGTAAATTACCCCTGAAAACAGGGTATAATTATACACTGGATTTTACCTTTAGATCTTTTTATCAAGACTAATAAATCTGTATAAACTTTTAACAAGTTGATCCCATCATTAATGTCTACTTTGACTGTTCCAGGTGTAGCACCCTCTTAGTGCAGCTAGGGGGAGCTGGACCCTAATGGTTAGTCAGGAGCTGTTAGCAGCCCAGGTATAATAGCCAGAGGGTCAAATTGTGGTCAGGGCTGAGAGACTCTGCAGGTCAGCTTCTCTGGAATTTCCCCCTGCTATGAGGCTTTTGGAGGAAGGCCATGGAGGCAATACGCAGATCTGAGGAGTGGCTGGCTGCACTCTTGAGGGACTTCAGTCAATCCCCAATCGAAGGCTTGGCAAGGGGCTGGGGTTCCCTTAAAAGTGTAAGAGCCTTTTTAGTAGCAGGATTGGAGTGGTGGAGAGAAGTGTGGAGAGTTGAGCGGAAGATGTGAAGCTGGAGAAAGGTGCCTGCCAGGAGGCCAAGTTGGGATGGGGCCTGCCTGTGAGCCTGGAGTCAGAGAGGAGGAAAGCTTAAAGCTCACTGGTCCCCTAAGCAAGGACTACCTGTATGGCAGGGATGGAGCAGCCCAGCTGATAGGACTGGTAGCAGAAGCCAACCCGCAAGCAGTACAGGAGAGGATCTGAGTGAGCACACCTGCACCTCCTGGGCGGATAGGGGGAGGAGTACTCTTGTGGGAAACCAGATTAGCCCTCTGCTAGTGACTGGTCATCTTGTTTAAAGGAACAGGAGCCGGATCCCCTGCCCCAGAAGAAAGTCTCCAGATTGCTGGGTGAAGAGGAATTCATCTAGGGTCTGGGGTGGTACAACTAGGATATGTTGGCTAGCACTACAGCAGAGACTGCATCAGAGAAGAGAAGTTTGTAAATAGTTCAGGACGTTTGTCCTCAGACATCAGTTCTCTTGGGCATCCTATACACCCCTTACCCAATCCAAGTCCTGATCCCCGCAATAAAACAAATGCTCAAGAACTGATTTCTGTCTCCAGATGAAAGCTTCTGTGGGAAATTCTGAATGACTGGCTGTGCAGGACTATAGGGGGGCCCAAATTCATCATCAATCCCTAAGGGAATGTCATGAAAATTTTCTATTACAGGTTGTCCTTTAAATGTGTCATATATTAGTGTTATTCATATGTCTCTCGTGTGGCTTAATTAAAGCTCTGAAGGCTGCAATTGGGCCATGTGCATGTACAATGTATGTATTACAGTACTCAGCTCGGTAATGGATGAGATGGCAGATCTGCGCTTATAGACCGGCGTGTATACCACCACGGCATTCGATGCGAATGCCGCCGACGGTGGGCCACGGGTCTGTATCCACAAATCAGCAGCATAGTACCACATTGACTTCGTATGACCAGGCGCCAGGCGGTGCGAACTCCGCGTGTAGGCTCATATATATCTCTACAAGCCGCTACCGACCTGAACTGTATCTGGATGGATGTGTTTTAATAAAGATCGTATCGGGCCCATTCAGATACAGACTGGGACTGTTTAATCTAGGGGATGCTTGTACAGACAATGTACATACTGCTGGGAGCTGATAGCATGTAAATAATGTGAAACTTGCTCTCCAAAGCGAGCTTACGGGGGAGGACAGAAAAACTGGTTTAACTGGTTTTTAGTATAGGTTAAGAGGGAACTTTGCACTCCGAGCAGGATGGACATTCTCGTGTATGGACACTCCCTATACATTGTTCTGTGGGAGAGGATTGACTTGGCCCCGTGCGGGGGGGCTGTTTTGTAAGATAATAAAAACAGGAGTCTGGTGTTAGACCCAGGCAGAGTGGATTCCAACTTTAACCTGGGAGTATCGTCTGATTTATTCCTGGATTATTGGAGCTCCATTTCCCCACATCTCAAAAGAGCTAAACCTTTGCACACCGGTTGGAGGTGCAGGAATCGTGGAGCTAAGCTGCAGTCGTGGTAAGCCGAGGGCGCAATACGGTTGCAGCGAAGTTCGCACAGCTTTAGGGGGGATTGCTGCGCATCCAACTGCGGACACTCACGGTAAGGAAAATTCATGGAAAGCGAATTTACAAGAAAGGGTTAGTGCTATACATGGACCCTAAACACTTGAGAACTGCCTCTCCAAACTGGTGATTACACTCAATTATAATTATGTGATCAGTTAGTGATCATTGTGATGGCCAATCACAATGATCACGTGATCGAGTGCTGATCCTTCTGGCTCCAGATCAGTAATATGAGACCCAGAGCTGTCGGCAACAGCTCAGTCTTTGTGCTGCACAGCAAACACAGGTACTTACATTTGCACCCCATGGAAGAAAATCCACTTTGGTTTGGTATGTACATACATTCTTTGACAAGCGGTTTATGTGAATGCTTTGTATAGGCTTTAAATAGCTGCTTTTAATAAAGAGATAATGCACCATGAAACTTTTTCTCTTTAAGTGTTTTTATTGGTTTTGAATAGTGCAATACATCTTATGCATTATACATTTGTCTGAAGCATCGTATCAATAGGCCAACAGTAATCCAGTAATTGTATTATAACATTATTACAGTTACAAGCCATTGATATTTGTTGTGTCTGCTACCATTACATCCGTGCCATTCAAGGCCTAATTTGGTCATCAATAAAGCCGAGTCATTAACCGATTGGTGTTTGCGTACAAATATACAGTATATACTTTAACTCTTAACAATGTAGATTACTGAGAGTCCATGCTCCAGGTCAAAAAATTGAAATGGAAAAGAAAAAGTGGAAGAAGGGGAGGAGAAGAAGATCACGAGTCTTATGGAGGTGGTCAGGGATGGAAAGCCAAGAATCTTTCCAAATTCATGAACTACTAACAACAGAAAGGTAAAGAGAAGAGAACACAAAAGAAAAATAGAAACTCACCAACACCTCCCACCCAGGATCTAGTCCCCCGGGCATCCCAAGATATGGATCACAATTGGACCTTTTCTGTCCCCCAGAGACCTTCAACCTTTACGTTGTATATACAGTTGCAAGAAAAAGTATGTGAACCCCTTGGGATTACGTGGAGTTTTGCATGAATTGGGCATAAAATATACTCTGAACGTCATCTAAGTCACAACAATAGAAGAACACAGTCTGCTGAACATAATACTACACAAACATTAGATGTTGCCATGGTTTAATTGCACATAACATGTAAACATTCACAGTGCAGGGAGGAAAAAGTATGTGAGGCCCTAGCTTAATGATTTCTCCCAGAGCTAATTGGAGCCAGGAGTGAGCCAACCTTGACTCCAATCAGTGTGATGATATTGGATGTGTTGCTGACAGCTGTCCTGCCCTTAAAAAACACACACCTGTTTTGGGTTTACTGGTTTCAAGAAGCACTGTCTGATGTGAACCATGCCTTGCAGAAAAGAGCTCTCAGAAGACCTACGATCAAGAATTGTTGACTTGCATGAAGCTAGAAAGGGTTACAAAAGTATCTCCAAAAGCCTTGATGTTCATGTGTCCACGGTAAGACAGACTGTCTACAAATGGAGAAAGTTTAGCACTGTTGCTACTCTCCCTAGGCGTGGTCGTCCTGTAAAAATGACTGCAAGAGCACAGTGCAGAATGCTGCATGAGGTAAAGAAGAATCCCAGAGTGTCAGCTAAAGACCTACAGAAATCTCTGGCACATGCTAACATTTTTGTTGACACATCTACAATAAGGAAAACATTAAACAAGAATGGAGTACATGGGAGGACACCACGGAGGAAGCCATTGCTGTCCAAAAAGAAGATTGCAGCACGTTTGAAGTTTGCAAAAGAGCACCTGGATGTTCCACAGCACTACTGACAAAATATACTGTGGACAGATGAAACCAAGATTGAGTTGTTTGTGAAGAACACACAACGCTATGTGTGGAGAAAAAAAGGCACAGCACACCAACATCAAAACCTCATCCCCACTGTGAAACATGGCGGAGGGAGCATCATGGTTTGGGGCTGCTTTGCTGCCTCAGGGCCTGGAGGGATTGTTGTCATTGATGGGAAAATGAATTCCAGAGTTTATCAAGACATTTTGCAAGAAAACGTACGACCATCTGTCCGCCAACTGAAGCTCCGCAGAGGATGGGTGATGCAACAGGACAATGACCCAAAGCATACAAGTAATTCAACAAAACAATGGCTGCAACAGCACAGAATACGCCTTCTGGAGTGGCCCAGTCAGAGTCCTGACCTCAACCCGATTGAAATGCTGTGGCATGACCTTAAGAGAGCGATTCACACCAGACATCCCAAGAATATTGCTACACTGAAACAGTTTTGTGAAGAGGAGTGGTCCAAAATGACTCCAGATCGTTGTGCAGGTCTGATCTGCAACTACAGGAAACGTTTGGTTGAGGTTATTGCTGCCAAAGGAGGGTCAACCAGTTATTAAGTCCAAAGGTTCACATACTTTTTCCTCCCTGCACTGTGAATGTTTACATGTTATGTGCAATTAAACACTGGCAACATCTAATGTTTGTGTAGTATTATGTTCAGCAGACTGTGTTCTTCTATTGTTGTGACTTAGATGACGTTCAGAGCACATTTTATGCCCAATTCATGCAAAACTCCACGGAATCCCAAGGGGTTCACATACTTTTTCTTGCAACTGTATTTAATCCAGGGTTCCCATGTCCTCTCAATGAATTCCTGTTTCTCATTAAGCTAGCTAGTTTTTCATGGATCATGATCCAAGAAAGTTTATTCTTCATTAATTCTTGCTATGGAAATGTTCAATGCCTTAACAATTGCTAAGAAAAAGAATGTAAGTCTCTGAAGAGGACTTTGGGATACCCAGGTGTCAAGGTCCTACCTTTTTACCAGAGGTTATGTTACTCCATGTGCTGGCATCCATCTTGGATTTCTGCAGAGTGTGGTGGGAATCTTTTATGCCTTCAGGTCTCTGAGGTCCATCCCCCAGAGGGGTGTGGCTGATGACATATAAGCCTGTGTTCCGCACATGCTCTTTGCACTTGTGTCTTGTGTCTTTGTGTTGCTGTTACTCTGTTCTGACTCTCGTGACTCTCCTGGAATCTGACTCGGCTTGTGACCTGACCATTCTTTGTGTTCTCCTTTGATCTGACCCTCCGTTACTGAACCCGGCTCGTGACCTGTGATTCTCGTCTGCTGTCCTGTACCGTTTTTGTCTCGTTGTTGTTGACCCGGCCTGTCTGACTACTCTATTGTCTTTACCACTGGCTACGCCATTGGCGGCGGCAATTACCGCAGCTGGGGTGCCTCGGGGGCCGCGACCTGGTTCCTGGCTGCGTCAAGTCCATCCCCACCATCAGGGGCCCTGGTGAAGGGCAGCCTGGGACTTAGACTCCGCGCCCTGAGGGACTTCGGTCTGTGGGTGGTGGTTGTCGTCAGCCTGTGCGTTACATTGATATTAGGCCTGCCTGTCTGTTTCCCAGCTCCTGCCCTGACATTAGGACAGGTTTATTTAATAAGGTGTCCAAGAATAGTCAAGGGGGGGCTATTTCCCATAGTTGTATGTATTAGAGTGTAGAGGGTTCAGAATCATTTTACCTGTGGGCATTGCCACCATATATTAAAACCGAGTTTGACCATACTGTCGTAATCATAGGGTGGTATAGAGTTCGGATATATTTTCACAAATCTAGATGGTACTAAGTAC
This sequence comes from Staurois parvus, assembly GCF_062004578.1. Lineage (NCBI taxonomy): Eukaryota > Metazoa > Chordata > Amphibia > Anura > Ranidae > Staurois > Staurois parvus. The sequence goes on from NW_028318283.1 coordinate 27,279, forward strand.
CACCAGGACAGCTCTCTGGACAATTCCTTGAACCCATGATCTTGCCTTGAAACCTGTTTCTCTTGAACCTCAAACCCTTTTCTCTTCCCATGATCTTCCTGTTTTAGCCATGCCTTTGCACGTTCTGTTTGCCAGATTATTGTGCTCTCTCCAGCCACTATCTTGTTCTTGTCACTCCTGCTGGTGTCTGTATCTCTGCTACCACTTATTATTGATGCTTGACGTGTTCCTCAACTACGGTTCTGCTTGATTCCAACCTGCGACCACAAGTTACTGACCTTTTGTTTGTTTACTGACTACCCTTCTACTTGATACCTACCTACTATATCTGCTACTAGACCCTAGCTTGCTCACCTCTTAGTGTGGCAATTCCGAGGACTGCGACCTGGTACTACCACGCAGCAAAGTCCCTTTCCACCATCCAGTGAGCACCAGTTAGTGCTTTTACTCCACACCTTGGATGAGCCCATGTCATCCATCAGGGTGACCTGCTTCTGTACTTACCCAGCTGGTCTGTGGGAGCCTCTCTACTGCTAAAGCTATTGGTCTCAGAGCCTGACCCAAGACTGTGACAGGAAGATTCTTCCCACTGCCTCCAATGTATAGGGGTCTACACTGACCACCCCTGGAATTAGCAGTTTTCTTACTAACCACCATCGGTATGTGGGTTTTACCTATGGATCACAATTGTTATGTGCATTACTGTCATAGAGCACCATTGTAATGGACCTTTTTCTCACTGACCACCATTGTGATGGACATTCTTCTCAGGGACCACCTTTGTTATGAACATTTTCTCATGAACCACCATTTTAATGGGTATTTTCGCTGTTCATCATGTCAAGAAAACCATTCTTTGATTGACCACCAATGTGGCTAACTCTGAGCTATAGCTATAATCATTTTTAGCAAGGGTTCCATGAGATCTGAATCATATTTCAAGGGTTTCTCTATGATAAAAGGGTTGAAAAAGTCAGATCTAGAGGTGGTTCCACAGAGATATCCAGATCCTCCGCTACAAGGTATGACAGCTTGATGGGGGAATTGACTAATTGCGTGTATAAAGAAGAAATAGTTTCCCTGGAACCTGGATAGGTGTCAGGCTCCGCCCAACGGGATCTCTAGTGGTCCACAGCACGGGGTTTCCCAGGACGCGGAGTCTAAGTCCCAGTCTGCCTCTTCACCAGGGCCCCTGATGGTGGGGATGGACTTGGTGCAAGACTGAGACCAGGTCGTGCCCCTGGGCACCCCCGGCGGTGGTAGAGGGGTCCCGCTGGGGGTATGTGCCCGGGATGAGCCTGCTGCGAAGGGGACGACAGGTCCGATCCGAGCGGATGGATGGGGTGGCAGATTCTGATCCGAGCGGGAAGGACGGATGCCAGATCCCGATCCGAGCGGGATGGATGGGTGACAGCTAGGAGCGAGCAAGGTCAGACTAGCCGGGTCGGTATCGTGCGGGCAGCGTGGTACAGGGGGAGTAAGCGGAGAATGGTCGGGGTCACAAGCCAGGATCAGCAGGTAGCGGGCAGCGCGGTACAGGGGGTCAGGCAGGAGGATGGTCAGGGACGAGCCGGGGTCAGAGCAGGAGAGGGTCAGCATAAGTCAGAACAGGCAGAGTTTGGCAACTAGGAAGCGTACTTACAGAATCAGGAACAAGACCTTGCGGCAACCTGGAGATGCACAGGGCAGCTTTAAATAGAGCGCCCTGCTCTCCCATTGGTGCGGCCGCGATCGCTACTGCGCATGCGCGGCCGCCGCCGCGATCGTCGGCCGGGACAGATCGGCCGTCTGCGCATGCGCGCACCGCCGAGGACCCGGGATCCCTGACATTGCCCCCCCCCTACGGGCAACCTCCGGATGCCCAACCGACCCCTACCGAATGGCTGGTTCTGAAAAAATTCCCGCACAAGTCTTGGGGCGTGCACATTTTGGGCCGGCTCCCATGAATTTTCCTCCGCCCCATATCCTTTCCATTTAACCAGAAACTGAGTTCGGCCTCCCCTCTTCCTACAATCTAAGATAGCTTCAACTTCAAACTCCTCCTCCCCATCCACGTCTACTGCCTCCGGTGGTTTGGACCTCCGATCCGGGAAGGGATCTGGAGTTGCTGGTTTCAACAGGGACACGTGGAAGACCGGATGAACCTTCATAGACTCGGGCAGTGCAAGCTCGTATGCCACCTCGTTGATCTTACGTTTCACACGAAAGGGCCCCAAGAATTTGGGAGCCAGTTTCTTCGAAGGGCAGGGCATTTTCAAATTTGCGGTGGACAACCAAACCTGGTCCTCTGGCTGCAAACTCAATTCCCCCCTTCTCTTCTTATCAAATGCCCTCTTATTGTCACCCTGGGCCTTTGCCATTGCTTCCTGCAATACCTTACTATTGGTTGACAAAAAGTTCAACATATCCTGCGTGGCCGGGACTGCGACCTCCGGGATCAGATCTGGCAGGAATACAGGGTGGAACCCGTAGTTTGCGAAAAACGGGGACTGTCCAGTAGCCGAGTGACTCGCATTGTTATATGCGAATTCCGCAAGTGGCAGGAGAGTAAACCAGTCATCTTGGAGGAAGGTGGTATAGCACCTGAGGTACTGTTCTAGGGTCTGGTTTGTACGCTCCGTCTGGCCATTGGTCTGTGGGTGGTAAGCAGAGGAGAATGACAGCTTAATTCCCAGGGTATCACATAAAGCTTTCCAGAACCTGGATGTAAACTGAACCCCTCTGTCAGATACAATATCCCTGGGAATTCCGTGGAGTCTTACCACTTCTTTAATAAATACACGTGCTGTCTCAAGGGCCGTAGGTGTGTCCTTTAGAGGTACAAAATGGGTCATCTTGGACAGGCGGTCTACAATCACGAAGATTGCTGTGTGGTCCTGAGAGGGTGGAAGTTCCACAATAAAGTCAATGGAAATCATTGTCCATGGTCTGTCGGGTATTGGTAATGGACGCAAGAGACCCCAAGCCTTATTCCTAGTAGGCTTGTTCCTCTGACAAACAGGACAGGTTTTTACGTAAGTTTCGCACTCTCTGGCCATATTAGGCCACCAGAAGGTACGCTGTAACAGCTCCAAGGTCTTACGTACCCCAAAGTGCCCGGCCAGTGGGTGATCATGGCAGTATCCCAATACCAATGTACGGGCTTCCTCAGGGACCACAATCTGATCCTCCTTCCAGAGGAGTCCCTCCCTATTTAGTAAGGGGACACCGGGTGGGCCTTGCATACCTATGGATGCGGTCTGCAATTGAGAATGAAGCTCTGATTGGAGAGCTAGGAAATTCCCTGGGGTCAGGATGGTGTCCGGCTTGGGACTCTCTTCGGGGTCCCCAAACATGCGGGAGAGCGCATCAGGTTTCGTATTCTTAGAACCTGGCCTATAAGTTATATGGAAAAAGAACCGTGAAAAGAACAGTGCCCACCTGGCCTGACGTGGCCTCAGACGTTTAGCTGTTCTCAAATACTCTAGGTTCTTGTGATCCGTGAAAATCAATATTGGGTGTACCGCCCCCTCTAACAGGTATCTCCATTCCTCTAGTGCCACCTTGATCGCCAAGAGTTCCCTATCCCCGATATCGTAATTCCTTTCAGCAGGAGTTAGTTTCCTGGAGAAGAAAGCCACCGGGTGCACAAGCTCTTTGATGCCCTTCCTCTGGGACAGGATTGCCCCGACCGCATTCTCGGATGCGTCTACCTCCAAGATATATGGCAAGGACGAATCAGGGTGGCTCAAAATAGGAGCTGCCGTAAACAACTCTTTTAAAGCTTCGAAAGCCCTCTGTGCCTCAGGCGTCCACTGGAAGCGGACCCCCTGCCTGGTCAGCTGGGTGATAGGGGATACTAGGCCCGAAAAGTTCTTAATGAACTTTCTATAAAAGTTCGCAAAGCCAATAAAGCGTTGGACCGCTTTCTTATCGGTGGGGGCTGGCCAGTCTAAGATGGCCGAAACCTTTTGGGGATCCATGGCTATTCCCGTGGGCGAGATGGTTAGGCCCAGAAATGAAATACTCCTCTGTTCAAAACAGCACTTGTCTGCCTTGGCATACAAGCTGTGTTGGCGGAGCCGTTCTAACACGCGCTTCACATGACCCCTATGGTCCTCCAAGGTTGGGGAAAAGATAAGGATATCGTCTAGGTATACAATGACGAAGACATCCAGATAGTCCCTGAACACATCGTTTATGAAATGCTGGAAGGTGGCTGGAGCGTTGCATAGGCCGAAGGGCATAACCAAATATTCAAAGTGTCCGAATCTGGTACGGAATGCTGTCTTCCACTCGTCCCCCTCTCTGATACGGACTAAATTATAGGCACCTCTCAAGTCTAATTTAGTGAAGACAGATGCTGACTTCAACCTCTGAAAAAGTTCGGGGACTAGTGGTAGCGGGTAACGGTTCTTCACCGTGACTTTATTCAAGTCCCGGTAATCTACGCAGGGCCGGAGGGACTTGTCCTTTTTTTCCACAAAGAAAATGCCCGCCCCAGCTGGCGACGTGGAGGGTCTAATAAACCCCTTATGGAGGTTTTCATCGATATATTCTCGCAGTATCCCTAACTCCCGCTCGGATAAGGGGAATATCCGCCCAAATGGAATCTCCGACCCTGGGAGGAGATCGATTGGGCAGTCATAACCTCGGTGCGGGGGGAGAGTGTCCGCCCCCCGCTTGCTAAACACATCCAAAAAATTATGGTAGGCCGAAGGAATGACTTGCGCCAGTTCCACATCTGTCTCTAGACACAACAAGGTCTCCGGAATCGGGGAGGTCTTAGGGAGGCAATGCTGCTGGCAGTATGTGGAGAGGAACTGGATAGAACCCGTCTTCCAGTCCACCTGGGGATTATGGGCTCGTAACCACGGGAGCCCCAAAATAATTGGAAATAATGGGGACGCTATGGCGTCTAACCGAAGGATTTCTTCATGATGGGTCGATATAGTGGTACGGATAGGTGGGGTTTCTTGGTCCACCACCCCTGACTTAATACGGGATCCATCTGCCAGGAAAATATTCAATCCCACCTCCTTTGCTTGTAGGGGGATTCGTTGCTGAACTGCAAAGTCCAAATCTATGAAGCAACTACACGCCCCAGAATCCACAATTGCTGTGGTCACCACCGTTCTCCCTGGCAGCTGAAGTGACACAGGTACCGCTAGATAACTAGTGTTGCCCACACTGGTAGAATTGATCGTAGAAAAAACAGCGGAACACTTACCCCCCTTGGCTGGACAGGTACGTACCACATGGCCTGCTCCCCCACAGTATAGACAGAGATGGTTGGTAAGACGCCTCTGGCGTTCCTCAGGTGTAAGTGTCAGCCGTGTCCTTCCCGGTGGCCCGGTCTTGGGTGTATCCATAGCATCCTGGTTCTGGCTTGCCGGCTGGAACTGGGTTGAAGCCTGAGGGGGTGTTTCAGTTGGTCCTCGTCCTTGGTTGCACTTTTCCTGCCTGCGCTCCCGCAACCGGCGGTCAATTCGAATAGTCAATGCTATTAGGGCCTCCAAAGTACTAGGTATGTCTATTCGGGCCAATTCGTCCTTCAGTGATTCAGCTAACCCAATGCGGAACTGGTGGTGCAAAGCCGCCTCGTTCCATTGGCTGTCACTATGCCAACGCCTGAATTCGGCGGCATAGTCCTCCACTGTCTGGTGACCCTGCCTGAGTGTATATAGGGCCCTCTCGGCCGTTGCGGTGCGCAGCGGGTCGTCATACAAGAGGGCCATAGCCTCAAAAAATACTGTCATTGACCTCAACAGCGGGTCTTGATTCTCTAGGAGCCGGTGGGCCCAGTCTTGGGGTCCACCCCGTAGTAGGGCAATGATGAACCCTACCTTCACTGATTCGGAGGAAAAGGTCTGAGGCTGGAGGTCAAAGTATAGCTGACAGGAGCTACGAAAGGCCCTGAATCTACTTCGGTCTCCAGAAAAACGTTCTGGTGTGGGGACACGGGGTTCAGGTGCGGGTAACAACCCTGGTGTCTCCCTAGTGGGTTCCCCAGACCCCCCGGTAGATGTAGCTATGGTCTGCATGCGATTGTCCAATCTAGTATAACCCTCCTGTAGACCCCTAATTCCCAATGTAAGGGTCTCCATCTGTCGGCAGATATCATCCAGAGGGGACGTTCCCCTTCCAGGCTCAGTCATGGCCGCAAGGTACTGTCAGGCTCCGCCCAACGGGATCTCTAGTGGTCCACAGCACGGGGTTTCCCAGGACGCGGAGTCTAAGTCCCAGTCTGCCTCTTCACCAGGGCCCCTGATGGTGGGGATGGACTTGGTGCAAGACTGAGACCAGGTCGCGCCCCTGGGCACCCCCGGCGGTGGTAGAGGGGTCCCGCTGGGGGTATGTGCCCGGGATGAGCCTGCTGCGAAGGGGACGACAGGTCCGATCCGAGCGGATGGATGGGGTGGCAGATTCTGATCCGAGCGGGAAGGACGGATGCCAGATCCCGATCCGAGCGGGATGGATGGGTGACAGCTAGGAGCGAGCAAGGTCAGACTAGCCGGGTCGGTATCGTGCGGGCAGCGTGGTACAGGGGGAGTAAGCGGAGAATGGTCGGGGTCACAAGCCAGGATCAGCAGGTAGCGGGCAGCGCGGTACAGGGGGTCAGGCAGGAGGATGGTCAGGGACGAGCCGGGGTCAGAGCAGGAGAGGGTCAGCATAAGTCAGAACAGGCAGAGTTTGGCAACTAGGAAGCGTACTTACAGAATCAGGAACAAGACCTTGCGGCAACCTGGAGATGCACAGGGCAGCTTTAAATAGAGCGCCCTGCTCTCCCATTGGTGCGGCCGCGATCGCTACTGCGCATGCGCGGCCGCCGCCGCGATCGTCGGCCGGGACAGATCGGCCGTCTGCGCATGCGCGCACCGCCGAGGACCCGGGATCCCTGACAATAGGACACAAACACACTTGTTCAAAGCCATACAAGTCATACGCAAGACTAGGGACGATCCGACCCAGTTCGGCAGAACCTGTGGGAAGCTGTCACATGATCGAGCCTCTGCCAGTCTAATAATTTGGGGCAAGGGTATTCCTTGTCAAATCCTGGTGCCTGTGCAGTTCTTGTCTGTGTTCACAAATGTCTGACACAGATTACTTCTGCTGCATACTTTCACCTAGTGTCCTGTTACAAAGTTACACCTACAAATTTACAAGGTTGCACTGGGGGGCAGTGGACTGAGGAAATGCTTCCTCCTGCCTGTAGCAGACTGATGACATCATCTCAGACTAGGCAAAGTCACTGGAACTCAAGGATGGCATTTTAACCTGTTCAGCTGGGCAGCCGCATATTTGCGCAATAAAAGTAAACAAACATGTTCCAAGAGCACGCACCTGCGCGCACCCGGCACATTTACTGGTCCCTCACAGAAAGGTCCCGATCACTACTTGCAATTGGGACCTTTCTAATCATGTGACTGCTCTGACAGCCAATTACGGAGGTCACATGACCCTAAACCCCTCCCTGCCTCCCAGCGTCACAAACCCCTTAAAGGGCCAGGAGGCACTGACACCAAGTGGTAATGATAAAATAGAAAATTATACTGTTGCTATGTATTATTCCATGTCAAGAATTATTTCATGCAGTCTTGTAAAGTTACTGAAACGTTCACTTTAAGCTGACATGAGAAATTTATTTAGGGATATCTTTCTGAAGAAAAATGTACTATACAGGCGGCTGTTGATTTGTATGGGAAAACGTAATCGCAGACAGTCTCAGAGGGTAATAGAAAAAAAAAGAAGATTCTTCGCAAGGTAAATTCAATTATGTATCTGAAGTTACTAACAATCTGCAGCAACTTTTAATTGATGGAAATTCGGCTGGCTCAGCAGCACCGCTAATTGTTCATCTATCCTTGCAGCTCTCCCTCTTGTGGCATTGAGCTCCTTGAATATATTTCTCTTGTTTGTGTGGTTTTACTTTTACTCATTAATGAAAAACATATATACATACCCATCTTCTGTTGTAGACTGAAAGACATGATTGCCATCACTGCGGCTCATGGGCGCAATGCAAGCTTTAAGGCTTGGTTCACACCTACAGTTGTGACCAAGCACAGAAACATTTTCCTGCACTTCTTGAAGGTTTCTGAGTGTCATGTGTTGTCACCCTGTCACATAGCCTTCTGATGGAAGTGTCACATAGCCTTCTGATGGAAGTGTCACATAGGCTTCTGATGGAAGCGTCACATAGGCTTCTGATGGAAGCGTCACATAGGCTTCTGATGGAAGCGTCACATAGGCTTCTGATGGAAGCATCACATAGGCTTCTGATGGAAGTGTCACATAGCCTTCTGATGGAAGTGTCACATAGGCTTCTGATGGAAGTGTCACATAGCCTTCTGATGGAAGTGTCACATAGCCTTCTGATGGAAGTGTCACATAGGCTTCTGATGGAAGTGTCACATAGACTTCTGTTGGAAGTGTCACATGGGCTTCTGATGAAAGGGTCACATAGCATTCTGATGGAAGTGATTGTTTCAATATACATTATGCATGCATGGTTCGCTGTTTTCACCATCAGATGGAATTGTCACATGGGCTTCTGATGGAATTGTCACATGGGTTTCTGATGGAAGTGTAACATACCCTTCTAATAGAAGGGTCACATAGGCTTCTGATGGAAGTGTCACACAGGCTTCTGATGGAAGTGTCACATAGGCTTCTGATGGAAGTGTCACATAGCCTTCTGATGGAATTGTCACATAGGCTTCTGATGGAAGTGTCACATAGCCTTCTGATGGAATTGTCACATAGCCTTCTGATGGAATTGTCACATGGGTTTCTGATTGAAGTGTCACATAGCCTTCTGATGGAAGTGTCACAAAGACTTCTGATGGAAGGGTCACATAGCCTTCTTATGGAAGTGTCACATGGGCTTCTGATGGAAGTGTCACATAGCCTTCTGATGGAAGTGTCACACGGGCTTCTGATGGAAGTGTCACATAGCCTTCTCATGGAAGTGTCACAAGGGCTTCTGATGGAAGTGTCACATAGCCTTCTGATGGAAGTGTCACATAGCCTTCTGATGGAAGTGTCACATAGCCTTCTGATAGAAATGTCACATAGCCTACTGATGGAAGTGTCACATAGCCTTCTGATGGAAGAAGTCACATAAGCTTCTGATGGAAGTGTCACATATGCTTCTGATGGAAGTGTCACATGGGCTTCTGATGGAAATGTCACATAGCCTTCTGATGGAAGTGTCACATAGCCTTCTGATGGAAGAAGTCACATAAGCTTCTGATGGAAGTGTCACATATGCTTCTGATGGAAGTGTCACATGGGCTTCTGATGGAAATGTCACATAGCCTTCTGATGGAAGTGTCACATAGCCTTCTGATGGAAGTGTCACATAAGCTTCTGATGAAAGTGTCACATAGCCTTCTGATGGAAGTGATTGTTTCAATATACATTATGCATGCATGGTTCGCTTCTTGAAGGTTTCTGAGTGTCACGTGTTGTCACCCTGTCACATAGCCTTCTGATGGAAGTGTCACATAGCCTTCTGAGGGAAGTGTCACATAGGCTTCTGATGGAAGTGTCACATAGGCTTCTGATGGAAGTGTCACATAGGTTTCTGAAGGAAGTGTCACATACCCTTCTGATAGAAGTGTCACATAGCCTTCTGATGGAAGTGTCACATAGGCTTCTAATGGAAATGTTACATAGCCTACTGATGGAAATGTCAAATAGGCCTCTGATGGAAGTGTCACATATTCTGATGGAAGTGTCACATAGCCTTCTTATGGAAGTGTCACATATTCCGATGGAAGTGTCACATAGCCTTCTTATGGAAGTGTCACATAGGCTTCTTATGGAAGTGTCACATAGCCTTCTGATGGAAATGTCACATAGGCTTCTGATGGAAATGTCACATAGGCTTCTGATGGAAGTGTCACATAGGCTTCTGATGGAAATGTCACATAGGCTTCTGATGGAAATGTCACATAGGCTTCTGATGGAAATGTCACACAGGCCTCTGATGGAAGTGTCACATATTCCGATGGAAGTGTCACATAGCCTTCTTATGAAAGTGTCACATAGGCTTCTGATGGAAGTGTCACATAGGCTTCTGATGGAAGTGTCACATAGACTTCTGTTGGAAGTGTCACATGGGCTTCTGATGAAAGGGTCACATAGCCTTCTGATGGAAGTGATTGTTTCAATATACATTATGCATGCATGGTTCGCTGTTTTCACCATCAGATGGAATTGTCACATGGGCTTCTGATGGAATTGTCACATGGGCTTCTGATGGAATTGTCACATGGGTTTCTGATGGAAGTGTCGCATAGCCTTCTGATGGAAGTGTAACATACCCTTCTAATAGAAGGGTCACATAGCCTTCTGATGGAATTGTCACATAGCCTTCTGATGGAATTGTCACATGGGTTTCTGATTGAAGTGTCACATAGCCTTCTGATGGAAGTGTCACAAAGACTTCTGATGGAAGGGTCACATAGCCTTCTTATGGAAGTGTCACATGGGCTTCTGATGGAAGTGTCACATAGCCTTCTGATGGAAGTGTCACACGGGCTTCTGATGGAAGTGTCACAAAGACTTCTGATGGAAGGGTCACATAGCTTTCTTATGGAAGTGTCACATGGGCTTCTGATGGAAGTGTCACATAGCCTTCTGATGGAAGTGTCACAGGGGCTTCTGATGGAAGTTTCACATAGCCTTCTGATGGAAGTGTCACAGGGGCTTCTGATGGAAGTGTCACATAGCCTTCTGATGGAAGTGTCACAGGGGCTTCTGATGGAAGTGTCACAAAGACTTCTGATGGAAGTGTCACAGGGGCTTCTGATGGAAGTGTCACATAGCCTTCTGATGGAAGTGATTGTTTCAATATACATTATGCATGCATGGTTCACTGTTTTCACCATCAGAAAACCAACCCTTAAAGAAGAAGTCTCAATTTAATTTTATTCACGTGTTCTGTTCCTCAGGGAACAAGGTACATGTAGTACTTTTCTCCATCTTCCTGTTTACTGCCTAAGGCTAGTTATGAGTTTGGTCAGCTCGCCTCTCGTCCCTCCCTCCACAGCAGTCCGACAATGCAACTAGCAAGGAGACAGCTGCTTTGACAGACCAACACTTTTCTCCACCTACGAGCACTTGCCAGCTTGCCTGGAACATTTTAGGTGACAAGCCCCGATCCCCATGCATTTCTCATGAGATGATTGTCGCAGGCAAGTACATGGAGACAGAGAAAAGTGCGTTTTGTCAAAGCAACAGTCTCCTTGCTAGTTGCATTGTCGGATGGCCCTGTAGGGGAGAAAGGTGCCTTTTCTGACCTTATAGACAGCACAGGGGAAGATGGCGCAAAGTACTACAAGTATTTTATCCCCTGGGAACAGAACACTTTAAAGTGATACTAAACACACCCTATTTAAATTTCATTCTCCCTTCTCTTTCTGTATGGGGCTGATGGCACTGTAATCTTTTTAATTAAAAAGAAAAATCTAAGCAACTTTTTTCCTACTAGATATACAACTGCCACATGACCCAGCTCTTTCCCAGCCTGTCTGCAGGGAAACAGTGGCAGGAGGAGCATCTAGTCCTCTGTTGCTGGTCACATGTTAAAAAACCCCCCAAAAAAACAGTTTTTTGGATACAAAGTAAAAATAAATACCTAATATCAATAAACTGTTTTAAATGTATTTAAACTCAAATTTGTATTATTTTTTGGCAATAACGTTGTGTGGGCAGATTTCTGCCAGTCACAGGCACGCCCTTCCAGTGTGTGTCTTAGAATAACAGGGAGGTGTAGCCTCCATCAATCAAGATGTAATATCCCACCCTCATTGTGTTTAGCTGATTAGTGGGCATGGAGGGGAAGGGAGGTGGTGGGCTGTCATTGAGCAATGTGTATACGCCCACATGTGTGACTCTATGGTCACATGGGCTGCTCAGATGTGATAGGGAGAAAACGATCAGCATAGAAACTAAGTGGAAACTGAGCATGTGCAGTAACTGTCAACACTGCCCTGCAAAATCCCCAACTGCACCGGGGACATGGACAGAAGGGGGAGATGAAGAACAGCAGGATCAGCCAGGTTTTTTTGCAGAAAACGAATCCCATGAGTGACCGAGTGAGTACGCCCAAATGGAAGAAAAATATATTTGAAATAAATATTAAAAATATTTAAAAATATATTATACTGACATATATTTGAAATACTACAATTTTGGCCATATTCATTATATTTCAATAAATAAATAAATATATATACACTGCATGTTGAATTGCGTTTTTATTACAAAATATATGAAAAATGTTTTTAAAAATACATTTCAAATATACTGTATGTCTTTAAAAATACAAATCTACATTTTTGGAATACATTTACAAATACCGTATTTTCCGGCATATAAGACGACTTTTTGACCCTTGAAAATCTTCTCAAAAGTATGGGTTGTCTTATACGCCGGTATACGTCAGGGCGGCACTTTTTAGGGGGGCGGCGATGACACCAACGATGGGGCACTATTCCTCCCACTGACACCAATGATGGGGCACTATTCCTCCCACTGGCACCAATGATGGGGCACTATTCCTTCGTCTGATACCAATGATGGGGCACTATTCCTCCCACTGACACCAATGTTGGGACACTATTCCTCCCACTGACACCCATGATGAGGCACTATTCCTCCCACTGACACCAATGATGGGGCACTATTCCCCCCACTGATACTAATGATGGGACACTATTCCTCCCACTGATACCAATGATGGGACACTATTCCTCCCACTGACACCAACGATGGGGAACTATTCCTCCCACTGACACCAATGTTGGGACACTATTCCTCCCACTGACACCAATGATGGGGCACTATTCCTCCCACTGACACCAATGATGGGGCACAATTCCTCCCCCTGATACCAATGATGGGGCACTATTCCTCCCACTGACACCAATGATGGGGCACAATTCCTCCCCCTGATACCAATGATGGGGCATTATTCCTCCCACTGATACCAATGATGGGGCATTATTCCTCCCACTGACACCAATAATGGGGCACTATTCCCCCCACTGATACCAATGATGGGGCACTATTCCTCCCACTGACACCAATGATGGGGCACTATTCCTCCCCCTGATACCAATGATGGGTCACTATTCCTCCCATTGACACTAATGATAGGACACTATTTCTCACACACTGACACTAATTATGGGGCACCATCATTGGTGTCAATGGGAGGAATAGTGCCTCATCATTGGTGTCAGTGGGAGGAATAGTGCTCCATTATTGGTATATGTGGGAGGAATAGTGCCCCATCATTGTTGTCAGTGAGAGGAATAGTGCCCCATCATTGGTGTCAGAGCGAGGAATCGTGCCCCATTATTGGTGTCAGTAGGATGAATAGCACCCCATCATTGGTGTCAGTGGGAGGAATAGTGCCCCATCATTGGTGTCAGTGGGAGGAATCGTGCCCCATCATTGGTGTCAGAGCAACGAATCGTGCCCCATCATTGGTGTCAGTGGGATGAATAGCACCCCATCATTGGTGTCAGTGGGAGGAATAGTGCCCCATCATTGGTGTCAGTGGGAGGAATCGTGCCCCATCATTGGTGTCAGTGGGAGGAATGGTGCCCCATCATTGGTGTCCGTGGGAAGAATAACGCCCCATCATTGGTGTCAATGGGAGGAATCGTGCCCCATCATTGGTGTCAGAGCAAGGAATCGTGCCCCAGCATTGGAATACCATACCATATTGAAATCAAATCTGATGTTTTTTAATTTTTATTTGGTGTGCGTTGGAAGAGGGGTATTCTTATACGGCGAGTATAGCCCAAACCCTATATTTTATCAGGAAAAGTAGGGGGTCGCCTTATATGCCTAGTCGTCTTATACGCCGGAAAATATGGTATATGTAAATATATATGTTAAAATGAGTTTTTTCTATGTTAAAAAAAATCTGAAGAATATTTTTTAAAAATATATATTTTTAAAAATATATATTTTTCATATATTTTGTAATAAAAACAAATTTCAACATACAGTATATTTATAATATATTTGGGAATAATATTTTAAAAATATATTTCAAATATATTTTTCTTCCATATGGGTGAACAGCATCTAATACATGAAGGCATTGATAGTTTTTATGATGTGGCATGTAGCCATTGCTGGAATGCATGTAGACAGAAAAGTGGCTGCAAAGAGGCTGCATGAGTTAAGCAGCACTGAGATGCAAAAAAGTTGGAAAAAACAACAGAAAATGAGTATTTTATTTGAAAAAACATTTATGATACACAGTGCACACAGACATTTTATTTGGGGTTTGCATTTGAACGTGAAAGAACGACACGTGCAAGCCTAATCTAACCGTCTAATGCTGTGTGTCAGCAAGTTAGGCAAAAATAAGAATGCTAAGACCATAGGCTCACTCCTGCTTAAGCTATGGCGGAGGGGCATGGCTGTTTTGCTTCGAACCATCCCAATGGTAAAGTCTTTTAGCCAATCTCATCTCTTCTTCCTCAGAATTGCTCAGTGGTAACTATCTGGAGACATGAGGTCACCATACGTCCATGAGAACATATCAGACTCACGTGATGAGAATGTGTCCCACCAAAATATTGAAGGTTTATTACAAATTCCATCTGGCCCTGGCTGAGCCAGTTGAAAGAATGTCGAAGAATCTCTAAAAACTTCTTTATCTATAAAATTAAGTTCTTCATTGAGACTTTTATTGCTTCATGATGGCGGAAAATGATCATACGAGACAGCTGGGAGCTATCAGCATGCTTCACGACTGACTGGCACTCGGATAATTTATTTACCGTTGAATCTTTTACAAAGTCCCGTTGGGTTGCGTTGGATGGCATTGCCCAACACATAGATAATGGAATTTGCTTTATGTCCCATTTTTCCATCTCACAAGCAGAAAGTGAGTAAAGTATGTTGGCTGGAATGGGAAACCTAAAGGGCATATCAGGAACAAATTTTCATTTCTCGGCAGTCCTACATAGACAGTGAAGTTAACATTTGCAACACTGTGTCTTCAATCATTTCCCTTTCATCTATTTATAAAACATGGAAACTCTTCTTTATCATGGTATTTCCCAGCTTGCCTAACATTATTATCATGGCTGAATCCAACTTTCATGATGGTGTTGCCCAGGGCCGGACTGACAACTCATGGGGCCCCCGGGCAATAGGGGATCATGGGGCCCCTGTGTCCTTGCCCAAACTCACAAAAGCCTATGAAAAAGGTACCATGGGCTTCTCATGGGGCCCCCTACTGACCCTGGGCCCTCGGGCAGTGCCCGAGTTTCCAAATGGTCAGTCCGCCCCTGGTGTTGCCTTCTTGTGAACAGGTGAAGGTGAAGGCAAAAATATTATGTTCTGGTAACTGTGTGAAGTGGATCTTTACCTCCTTTCATCATCTAACTAATTTCTTTGAAAAACATTTTTGCTTTTACTTACTGTAGCACTCTCCTAGATAGCTAGGGGGAGCTAGTGCTCAATTGTTAGGCAGAGGCTGAGTAGCAGTCTTTGGTGATAGTCAGATAGAGGTCAAATTCAGGTCAGAGCCGAGAGGCTCTGCAGACAATTCCCTGATACCTCCCCTGCTCTAGAATCTTGGAGAAGATTCTAGAAGCAGTGGGCGGGGGTGAGGAGGGGCTGTTCTGCACACTTGGAGGACTTTGGCCAATCCCCAAGCAGGAGGCTTGGCATGGGACCAGGGAAGCCTTGAAATGTGACAGAGCCTGCTCAGCAGCAGGAGAGTCCGGGTGGAAGATGGAGAGGAAGCGAGAGCCTGGAAAGCAGGAGCTTGAGAGAGGGCCCAGATGGGAAGGGGCTCACCTAGAGGCAGAAGAGCTGATAGCTGTTAAGCTCAGCATCTCATTAACCCTAAGAGTGAGGACCATCTTTGCAGCAGGAAAGGAGCGGCCCAGCAGAAGGCCTGAGAGCAGCCACTGACCCATCAGCTCATAGACAGAGGACTGAGTGAGTAGACCCACACCCACTGGGCCAAAAAGAGGAAGGAGAATTCTAGTGGAAAACTGGATCAGTTTGCTACCTGGGACTGTCTTCTATTTAAAGTGATAGGCACTTGATCCCCTGCCTAGAGATTCACCCAGTACAAAATAAAGACAAAAGTTCAGAATTGACACTTTAGCGCTCAGAAGTAGGTAAAGGCCCTCATCACATAACCATGTGTCACGTGTTCTTGTACAACCGGAACTGGAAAGAGATGGTGGTGCAGCCTTCCTTCAGATAGGGAGAATCCAACACTGTGCAATACATAAAAAAACAAAGGAGGGCACAAAAACATTACCCTTGACACTCTATTGTAAAAACAGAGACATAAAATATACTCACAAATGTAGTGAGCTCAAAGCATGTAGATGCATAAAGCACATTAAAAAGTCCGCTCTCCACCTCTGCCTGACAAAAAGCAACTGACGCGTTTTGGGGACCCTCTGAGCTATGGCTTCATTTTTTGAGCTCACTACATTTGTGAATATATTTTATATCTCTGTTTTCACAATAAAGTGTCAAGGATAGTGCGTCAGGTGTTTTATTTTTTATGTAATTCACCCAGTACAGCTGGATGAGGAAAGGATTCATCTGGGATCTTGGGTGGTACTCAATGAAAACACAGCAAACTCTGTACTTGCTACTGTACAGCGCTGAGCAAACCCTTTATATAAATACTGTATAATAATAATAATACTCCTGCGCTTCAGGATGGACTCGGCTAGGGTAATGGTAACATCACAGATGTCCTGGAAAATGCACTCCTTGCTGACCTCAATGGGCCGGGGTAGTCCAATGTCACTAGGCCAGTGTGCCCTCTGTTTTTCATTGTGTCTTGAGTGGTACTACAGGAGATGCTGGCTAGCTCTCCAGAAGAGAATTTTTGCTGTCTAAAGAGACTTGTACATAGTTCCAGGAAGATTGTCTTCAGTTTCCATTCCCTTTGGGCATCCCATACATACCTTACCCCATCCAAGTTCAATTCCCCTAAAAAAATACAAGAAACCAAGCTCAAAGACTGGTTACTGTCTCCTGGATGCAAGTCTGTGTGGAAAATGCATGTTGCCTGGCTGTGCAGGACTATAGGGAGACCCAAAACTCAGCAACTCCTAGGGGGGTAGTGCTACATTTACCTTTATCGGTTTCCTACTGCCTGGTTCTTCTAAGGTACTGGTGACAAAGCCAGAGCCTCCCTGGGAAGGCTACATCACCATTGACTTCCAGGGAGATCTTTTTGGTAGTGCAGAGCATGACATTACAATAACATAAAACATTTCTCAGTGAAAATACTTTTACTTCCCCAGCAGTGTAATGTGGTATGGCGCATGCATGAGATAAGACGGACCCATGTGGACTGGCATAGGTGAAGGAAGAAATTGGCTTTCAATTACTTTTTGAAATAGTGGTGAGGATTTCATACCAAAGAGCACACAGACTGGGGAAAGTGTTCAAGGAAGAGGCAGGCAAGTACCGCTCACTTTATTCATTTTAGGTAATAGAATGTATTTCGGTAGTCAGGTTTATTAAAGTTCTTCTTTGTTACGTTGTACCTGTAATGATAATAATCTGTATATGAATCTCTTTTCCCTGTTTCAAATGGGTGTTTTCTATGTTTCTCCACTATTCTTGTTAATGTGCCGACAGAGGTCATCTCATTACGTTCTTGAGGCTTTGGTTTTGGATGGCAAGCCTGTGATTATGGCAAGGCTTCATACATGTATTTGCTTGGACCTCCTTCAATAACTATAGACAGTCCTGTGTATTAAGCAATTCTAGAGGGGCCATCCGTGGAGAGTATTGTGCTCTTCCCCTCCCTTGTTTGGCCCAATGTTGCCCCTGGACTGGACCTTTGGACATTGAACTCCCTACTATGTGCCATCTATGTACCTCTGTCCTCAGAAGCCATGTACTGAGTGGCACTCGTCAGCCCAAGTTAAGTACCCTTTGAGGATTATTCTTCTACAGCTATTTGCACCCCTTGAACCCCTGAAGAAGCTATATGCAAAACGTGTTGGGACAACAGCTTCTACAAACACCCCTCCATGAGCTATCTTTTTTATTGTTTCTGAAATGTATTTGTTTTGCAGTATTTAATGGTTTCTATGAGTCTTTTGCCACATTACGTTCTTGTGGCTTTGGTTTTGGATGGCAAGCCTGTGATTATGGCAAGGCTCGTTACAACACCTGTGGACAGTCCTGTGGATTAAGCTATTCTAGAGGGGCCATCCGTAGAAAGTATTGTGGTCTTCCCCTCCCTTGTTTGGCCCAATGTTGCCCCTGGACTGGACCTTTGGGCATTGAAATCCCTACTATGTGCCATCTATTTACCTCTGACCTCAGAAGCCATGTACTGAGTGGCACTCGTCAGCCCAGGTTAAGCACCCTTTGAGGATTATTCTTCTACAGCTATTTGCACCCCTTGAACCCCTGAAGAAGCTATATGCAAAACGTGTTGGGGCAATAGCTTCTACAAACACCCCCCCATCTATCTTTTTCATTGTTTCTGAAATGTATTTGTTTTGCAGTATTTACTGGTTTATATGAGTCTTTTGCCACATTACGTTCTTGTGGCTTTGGTTTTGGATGGCAAGCCTATGATTATGGCAAGGCTCCTTACAACACCTGTGGACAGTCCTGTGGATTAAGCAATTCTAGAGGGGCCATCCGTAGAAAGTATTGTGGTCTTCCCCTCCCTTGTTTGGCCCAATGTTGCCCCTGGACTGGACCTTTGGGCATTGAAATCCCTACTATGTGCCATCTATTTACCTCTGACCTCAGAAGCCATGTACTGAGTGGCACTCGTCAGCCCAGGTTAAGCACCCTTTGAGGATTATTCTTCTACAGCTATTTGCACCCCTTGAACCCCTGAAGAAGCTATATGCAAAACGTGTTGGGGCAATAGCTTCTACAAACACCCCCCCATCTATCTTTTTCATTGTTTCTGAAATGTATTTGTTTTGCAGTATTTACTGGTTTATATGAGTCTTTTGCCACATTACGTTCTTGTGGCACTCGTCAGCCCAGGTTAAGCACCCTTTGAGGATTATTCTTCTACAACTATTTGCACCCCTTGAACCCCTGAAGAAGCTATATGCAAAATGCGTTGGGACAACATCTTCTACAAACACCCCCCCACCCACCCACCTACCTTTTTTCTTGTTGCTGAAATGTATTTGTTTTGCAGTATTGAATGGTTTATATTGTATGTGGGGGGAAGAAGATGATGTTGGCAGGGATGGTTGAGCTGCTTTTTTTCTATATACAAATGTTTTTAGTTGTTTATATGCCAAGTTTTATAAAATATTACAATGAATACTTTTTTATTAAAACATTTTTATGAGTCTTTTGCCACATTGCGTTCTTGAGGCTTTGGTTTTAGATGGCAAGCCTGTGATTATGGCAAGGCTTCATACATGTATTTGCTTGGACCTCCTTCAATACCTATAGACAGTCCTGTGTATTAAGCAATTCTAGAGGGGCCATCCGTGGAGAGTATTGTGGTCTTCCCCTCCCTTGTTTGGCCCAGTGTTGCCCCTGGACTGGACCTTTGGGCATTGAAATCCCTACTATGTGCCATCTATTTACCTCTGTCCTCAGAAGCCATGTACTGAGTGGCACTCATCAGCCCAAGTTAAGCACCCTTTGAGGATTATTCTTCTACAGCTCCCCCCCCCCCTTTGAACCCCTGAAGAAGCTATATGCAAAACGTGTTGGGACAACAGCTTCTACAAACACCCCTTCCCCATCTATCTTTTTTATTGTTTCTGAAATGTATTTAATGGTTTCTATGAGTCTTTTGCCACATTACGTTCTTGTGGCTTTGGTTTTGGATGGCAAGCCTGTGATTATGGCAAGGCTCCTTACAACACCTGTGGACAGTCCTGTGTATTAAGCAATTCTAGAGGGGTCATCCGTGGAAAGTATTGTGGTCTTCCCCTCCCTTGTGTGGCCCAATGTTGCCCCTGGACTGGACCTTTGGGCATTAAACTCCCTACTATGTGCCATCTATGTACCTCTGTCCTCAGAAGCCATGTACTGAGTGGCACTCGTCAGCCCAAGTTAAGCACCCTTTGAGGATTATTCTTCTACAACTATTTGCACCCCTTGAACCCCTGAAGAAGCTATATGCAAAATGCGTTGGGACAACATCTTCTACAAACACCCCCCCACCCACCCACCTACCTTTTTTCTTGTTTCTGAAATGTATTTGTTTTGTAGTATTGAATGGTTTATATTGTATGTGGGGGAAGATGATGTTGGCAGAGATGGTTGAGCTGCTTTCATTATTATATACAAATGTTTTTAGGGGATTATACCCCAAGTCTTTTAAAATATTACGATAAATACTTTTTTATGAAAACATTTCTATGAGTCTTTACAGAGGGGAGTTTTTTTTAGCACCATTTAAAATCTCATTCTTCTTCTTTTTGTCTATACTATTCATGTTTCTTGGATGAGGAGCTCAGCAAGTCAACTGAACCCATTGTGATTTTCTTTCTCTGTTTCCCCACATTGCAGATCAAGCTGTCCAGCAAAAATAACTGTTGCAGGGGTTTGGACAAACCATATGACACTGCCAGGTATATCTACTATGGTCAGCTTTTCATATGGTTTAACACTTTTACTGCCACTGACTTAAGGCTAGTGTCGGCGATGGCAGAGGATTTACTTGTATGTTCTCTGCCAACTGCTGGCTTTCTGTTGGAAGTGATTTGGGGGGTTGTAAAGGAGCCAAACCGTGTGTAGCATCCCTCAAGTTTAGCTAGGGGGAGCTATTTCGTTTTTTGGAGGTTGTAGCAGTCTAAGATGAGGCTGTTTTGGTGTGATTCATCCAGGTTATTGTGGGGCAGGGCTGAGGGCTCTGCAGGTCAGTTCTTCGATACCTCCCCATGACCTAAAAGCTGGAGAAGTTTCTAGAAGCCAGTGGGTGGGGGTGAGAAGGGGTTGATCTGCATACTTAGGGGATCTTGGCCAATCCCCAAGCAGGAGGCTTGGCATGAGGCCAGGACAGCCCTTAAGTATGAGGGAGACTGATCAGCAAGAGGTGTAGTGTTAGGTGGAAGATGGAGTAAAGGCTGGAGTGTGGAGCCTGGGAGGGGGCCCAGGGATAGGGCCTACCTGCAGACTGGTTCTGGACAAGGGAGTCTCCACTGTGCCACCGTCTTCAAAGAAGGACAACCTGAACAGCAGGGAAGGAGCAGCCTAGCGAAAGGCCTGAAGGCAACCACCTATCCATTGAGCTATCAGGAAGGACAGTGTGAGTAACCTTATACCCCCTGGGCTGTATAAGGGGAGAGGGCAATCAGGTGGAGAACCCAACTAGCTCCTCATCTGGGCCTGTTTCTTAAGTCGGCAGTTTCTGGGTCCTCTTGTCCAGGAATACCCTCAGGCAGCTGGGTGAAGAGGATGATTCATCTGGGGTCTCAGGAGCTTCACCAGAGAGCTGGAGAGCTCTTGAAAGGAGAGACCTTTTTCCACGAGCTTGTACATAGTTGCTAAGAAGTTTTTCCTCACAGTTCACAGTTTCCTTGGGCATTCCATACACCCCTCAACCCCATCCAAGTTCAAAACCCTTTAATAACATCACAAAACCAAGCTTGAGGACTGTTTACTGTCTCCAGTGTGCAGGTGTGGAAGAAAATGTTTGTTGCCTGGCTGTGCAGAGCTGTAGGTGGACCCAAAACTCAGCAACTCCTATGGGGGTAGTGCTACACATTTCCACAGGCACTGGAACGTACCACCTATGAGAACCCCTCTGCCACATATACCAGGCTCTGCTATCCTACCTGTGGGCCACAGACTGGCATGGTGGGTGGGACATTTGTTCACTGATTCTCCCTGCGGTAAATTAACCCAGAAGTGATGTGTATTGCATCACTTCCCGGTTCTGATCTGGTCATTCCCTGGCTGCTGTAGCTAGGGAAGGAGCTAAGGGAGCAAGATCTGTGCTGCATTAGCTTCCGTGCAGGGGAGACATCAGGGTTCTAAAGAGAACCTGTTGCTGCAAATATTTATAGTTAGCTCTAAACTAATGACCTGTAAAGGTGTTCGCCAATGGACAATTTTGAAGTCCATCGTCATTTCACAGGTGCACGTGTTGGGTATCTATTTACTCGGCACAATTCATCTTTTATATTTTATCCAAAAATTGGGTAATATATTGTGTTTGTGTGCCCTAAAGTCAACTCTAGATTATTTTTGTCTCAAATTATGATTTGATAAAATGTTGCACTAATATCATTAAAAATTGATACTGTTGCTGTATATTACGGCATCTGGAATTTATTTATGCCCTTTTTTAACGTTACCGACAGCTCCACTTTAAGTTGCTATAAATAATCATAATCATAGCATGGCCTTCATTATTACTCCATATTAAAAAAACTATAGTTCCCCCCCCCATCCGAACCTTCGTCTCCTCGCTGTCGCACTGCCAATCAATGTATCCGCTCCTTCCTTCATGTTTTATTGAATGGAATCCCAGGGCCTTAGAAATGATTGAAATTCCAAATTCTCTCCTTTTTTTATTATTAGACTCTGGAGAACAGAATCAAATTAAAAAAACCTCCAAACGCGCCAACGGTCGGCGTTAATCCTCGGCTGGGTAAGAGGTCATGCGGAGGCCGCACACAGCGCAATGGCCGCCAATGCAACTCTCCCAGTGATACAATTCAGATCGGAGAACAGGCAGCCGCCCTCATTGTGTGTTTTATGTATGGGCACATTGTTTATTTAGTTCTGCTCATTGGAATATTTATCAGGTGCCGTTGTTTGCTTGTAACTTGGCTCTGGAGGGATAAAACTTGCATGAGACGCGGTGATTCATTGCTGCGTATTACCAGGGGGCTCTGCCCGCCACCAATCTGCACTGTCGGTTGTGCTACTTTGAAACTCAATGTTGTTTGAGGTGACGTCTTATATTTTTAGATTTAACTCTCCTATTTAATATTGGTGGAATATTTCCATATATTTTACTTATATTTACAGCATAATACTATATATATATATATACAGTTGTGGCCAAAATTATTCAACCCCCAATGCTGTAAAGGGGTTTAGGGACTATAGTGTACATTTGGAATTGTATTCAGAATCAAATCCTACAAGGACGTTGTAACTACCCAAATGCAACTAAAATGACATCAATTGTTTATGTAATACAGTAGTAAATGGTTCTTATGTGGTTTCTTCATTGCCACAATTATTCAACCCCTTAAAGACTACCACTCTGAAGAACAGAGGTTCATACAGGTGCTTTCCATCAGGTATTGAAAACACCTGTGGATGTCACCGAGCAGCAATCAAGCATAATAAGCACCAATTAGGCAGCTTTAAAATGACTGTGATACTCAGCTCCTTCTAGACATTTACTGGTGTGGTTACAAACATGGTGAAGGCAAGAGAATGGTCCAGGAAGACAAGAGAAGAGGTGATTTCTCTTCACAGGAAGGGCAATGGCTATAAGAAGATTGCAAAGATGTTAAACATACCAAGAGACACCTTAGGAAGCATCATTCGCAAATTCAAGGCAAAGGGCACTGTTGAAACGCTACCTGGTCGTGGCAGAAAGAAGATGCTGACTTCGACTGCTGTGCGCTACCTGAAGCGTAGAGTGGAGAGAAGTCCCCGTGTGACTGCTGAGGAACTGAGAAAAGATTTGTCAGATGTGGGTACAGAAGTTTCAGCCCAGACAATAAGACGCACACTGCGTAATGAAGGCCTCCGTGCCAGAACTCCCAGGCGTACCCCCTTGCTGTCTCCAAAGAATAAGAAGAGTCGACTGCAGTATGCCAAAAGCCATGTGGACAAACCACAAAAGTTGTGGGATAGTGTTCTGTGGACTGATGAAACAAAATTAGAACTGTTTGGGCCCATGGATCAACGCTATGTTTGGAGGAGGAAGAACAAGGCCTATGATGAAAAGAACACCTTGCCTACTGTGAAGCATGGTGGAGGGTCAATCATGCTTTGGGGCTGTTTTGCTTCTGCAGGTACAGGGAAGCTTCAGCGTGTGCAAGGTACCATGAATTCTCTTCAGTACCAGGAGATATTGGATGGAAACGTGATGCAGTCCGTCACACACCTGAGGCTTGGGAGACGTTGGACCTTTCAACAGGACAATGATCCCAAGCATACCTCCAAGTCCACTAGAGCATGGTTGCAGAGGAAAGGCTGGAACATTTTGGAGTGGCCATCGCAGTCACCAGACTTAAATCCGATTGAGAACCTCTGGTGGGACTTAAAGAAAGCAGTTGCAGTGCGCAAGCCTAAGAATGTGACTGAACTGGAGGCCTTTGCCCATGAAGAATGGGCGAAGATACCCGTAGATCGCTGCAAGACACTTGTGTCAAGCTATGCTTCACGTTTAAAAGCTGTTATAACTGTAAAAGGATGCTGTACTAAGTACTAAGATTGAATGTCACTTGGGGGTTGAATAAAACTGATAATGCTGTGAGCACAGAAAAGACATTTGTGGTTATTTCATTATAACTGTTATGTTATATTTGTCTGACCTACAAGTGCCTCTTTAATGTAAATGTAAGCAAGATGACTGAATGATCAAAAGCAATGTCAAACTGGCCAAAACACTCAATTTCAGTGGGGGTTGAATAATTTTGGCCACAACTGTATATATATATATATATATATATATAAAAAACACATACTATAATAATATTAATAACAACTTAGAATAGTAATAATATAATAATGGCATACAGTATTGCACATAAAATTAGAATAATAGAATAAATTTAATACATAACGTGTACCTGAAATGCCAGGGAGAGAAATATTATACTGGATAATATAATATAATAATAATAATTATTATTATTATTACAATAATATTAATTTAGAATAGTAATAATAATAAAATAATAATTGAGAGAGAGAATATAGAAAATATGAATATATACACCTTTATATACACAGGACCCTTGTTTGTCTTCAGTGATGAACAGGAACTTGTACAGACTAAAACATGAAGATCAGCTTTGCCAATTGCCTATCTGCCTGTGAAGAAGCACATAGCAAGGGAAATACTGACTATAGAAGATCAGTGCGAGAGTCAGGAAATTAGCATTTTTGAAGGAAGTTAGCATCCTACCTACTTCCATAGCACTGCATGCCACCTTCTGAAAGTCCTAGCTATCTGGCTGCCATGGCCATCCAATGGCTCTAATGCTGGAGATTAGAAAAATTGTGAGTTGCCTATTTCTTGCGCACTTTTTGTAACAATTGTCTGTTGCCTGCGTATTGTAAAAATTGTCTGTATGTTGCCCGTGTATTATAACAATTGCCTATTTGTTGCCCACTAATTGTATCAATTCCCTGTTTGTTGCCTGCATATTGTAACACATGTCTGCTTTTAGTTTTTTTATTGTAAGAATTTTTTGTTTGTTGCCTACATATTATACCAATTCCCTGTTTGTTGCCCACTAAGTGTAACAATTGCCTGTTTGTTGCCTACTAATTGTATCAATTCCCTGTTTGTTGCCCACTAAGTGTAACAATTGCCTGTTTGTTGCCTACTAATTGTATCAATTCCCTGTTTGTTGCCTACTAATTGTATCAATTCCCTGTTTGTTGCCCACTAAGTGTAACAATTGCCTGTTTGTTGCCCACTAAGTGTAACAATTGCCTGTTTGTTGCCTACTAATTGTATCAATTCCCTGTTTGTTGCCCACTAAGTGTAACAATTGCCTGTTTGTTGCCTACTAAGTGTAACAATTGCCTGTTTGTTGCCCTCATATTATACCGATTGCCTGTTTGTTGATATCTACTGTAACAATTCCTTGTTTGTTGTCTGCATATTGTAACAATTGTCTGCTTATGGTTTTTATATTGCAACAATTGTTCCTTTGTTTCCTGGTAATGAAAAATGATTGATTCGTTACCCATGTATTGTAACAAATTGCCTGTTTGTTGCCTGCATTTTGTATCAATTGTCAATTTGTTGCCTTCATATTGAAACAATTGCCTGTTCCTTACACACAGATTGTTACAATTGTCTCCTTGTTATTCTTATATCGTCAGCTGCCATTCACACTTCATTCTGATCATAGCCAGGCCATCTGGAGGCTTTTGTGCAGGAGCCATGACCCTCGGTTCACATTTAAGCAGCCGTGCGGGCCGCGTTTTCCATGGACACGAGAGCCCAATTTATTTGAATGGACTCCCGTGCCCATGAGATGCCCAGAAAGAAGTCCCTACACGTCTTTGGAAAACGCAGCCCGCACAGGAACCTCAGTTCCCAGTATGGTTGTGTTTTCCAGTGCGGGCGGCGTGCCATTACAACTAATGGCACCTGCCCGCGGGGCCGCAATTCTCTGTGTGGGTGGTGCACATGGATTTGTGCACTTTTTTTCAGGTGCTTCCATTAAAATCTATGGGGTCAAAAATGTGTGCTTCTGCCCCAAAGAAGCTTATGTACTTTTTCGAGCTTAAAGCAACAGTTGAAGAGCAACACAGCACTTAGATATGGACAGGCCCATTGAGAATAGAGGGATTCTACATCTTGCGTGTTGTTGTGCTTCAGGAATCAGGCAACAAAATGCTCAAGTGTGAACAGGATCTAAGAATTGTCTGTAGCCCACTTACTGGTACAATTGTCTGTTTGTTGTACACATATTATAACAATTGACTTTTTTTGTCTGTATATTGTAACAATTATCTAATTTTTGTATGAATTTTGAAACAATTACCCATTTGTTGCCTGCATATTATAACAATTGATTGCTTGTGGCCCACATATTGTAACAACTGCCCATGTGTAGCCCCCATACTGAAACATATTCCATTTATTAAATCTGTATATATAAATCACTGGTTCATATAGTAAACTTGGTGTAGTTATTCACCCTGAGGTCATCACAGAGGACAAGGGGGCGCTCTTGACGTCTGGAGGAAAAGAAATTTAATCTCCAAACCAGGGGCGGACTGACCATTTGGGAAGTTGGGCACTGCCCGAGGGCCCGGGGTCAGTAGGGGGCCCCATGAGATGCCCCAGGTACCTTTTTCATAGGCTTTTTTGAGTTTGGGCAAGGACACAGGGGCCCCATGATCCCCTATTGCCCGGGGGCCCCATGAGTTGTCAATCCGCCCCTACTCCAAACACAGAAAGGTTTCTTCACAGTAAGAGCTGTGAAAATGTGGAATAGACTCCCTCAAGAGTTGGTTCTGGCCAGCTCAGTGGATTGCTTTAAAAAAAAGTCCTGGATTCTTTCTTGGATACACAGAATATAACTGGATATAACATTTATAGGGAAAGTTGATCCAGGGAATATCCGATTGCCTCTCGGGGGATCAGGAAGGAATTTTTTTTCCCCTACAGGAGCAAATTGAATCATGCTTTGCTGGGTTTTTAGCCTTCCTCTGGATCAACTGTGGGTGTAAGATCATAACTTTTTTTTTAATGGTTGAACTTCATGGACTTTTGTCTTTTTTCCCCTAGACTATGTAACTATTGCATCTGCATTGTTATGATTGTCTGTTTGTAAACTGCCCATTTGTTGCCTTTTCCTGATTGCCCATTTGGTCCTACTGTATTAACACAACTGCCATTTTTTCCTGTATTCTCAACTTAGAGGACCATATTGTTTTAATGAAAAGGGTAAGTTCACTTTTTCACAAAAAAATGAATAGGTGAGCTGCCTCCAAATATTCTGACCACCCTCTTGCACATAGCGGCTGTGATGTCCCATGCTGCTAGTGTAGCAGTCCGAACACCGCAACACACAGCCCCAGAGTGAGTAGCCATCCTATTTCATTCAATGACAAATGCACATTGGTCAAAGCAGTGGAAGATTTTTTCCTCCAGTAAGATGTTCCAGAGCAAAGAGGTGTTTCTGAATGGTCACAAGGTCCTTCTGACCAATAAGTGCTTGCCATTGAGATTATTATGATGGATGCTCACTCCGGGGCTGCATCTGGCAGTGTACGGTGTGACTACTTCATCAAAAGCACAGGACATCATGGCCACTATGTGCAGGGGTGGGGTCCAGAGGGGTGGTCAGGATATACAGAGTTAGTTCACCCTTTCAACTTTCATGAAAAGATGAACTTACCCTTTAATCTCCTGCAGACCTATCACCAGGGGCAGACTGACCATTTGTAAACTGGCCGAGGGCCCGGGGTCAGTAGGGGGCCCCATGAAATGCCCCTGGTTCCTTTTTCATAGGCTTTTTTGAGTTTGGGCAAGGACACAGTGGCCCCATGATCCCCTATTGCCCGGGGGGCCCCATGAGTTGTCAGTCTATCACTATCTCATGGTATCGCCACTAAAGAACCTTTAAGTTGCCATAGTGTGTATTATGCGCACCACCACTTTGCTCAAAATTTCACTGCAGTTGCTAGGGTTGGCTTGAAGAGCATCAGAGGGCTTGAAAGGACCATGAGAAGGTCTTCTTCAATGTATATCTTTTTATGTAAGGCCATTTCATCCAAGAGCCACCATATGGTTATATTTTGGCCAAATTATGATGAAGCTGAAATTGTTAATCTTACGGTGAAATAAACCTTTATAAATGACTGTCGTCTCGTAATTGTGAACATTCTGTATTGCTAATAATGTGATTTCTCCACCCCAGTATTCATTTAGCACAGGAGACGTTTGTGCCGGTTGCTCTTTAAGTGAAGCGTTGATAAAATGTGGAATATTACATGTGACAGTTTATCCTCAAGGGCTGCAATTTCCTTCACAGACTCCAGCCTCGTTTGGAGTCCCCCAGGGTGCAACTTTCTCTGCTAACGGGCAGAATCTCCGCGGCAGCTGAATCTGGATGTTAATGTTTGTTGGGGGATCTTTGAAGTCGCGAGTTTGAAGGGAGCGGCGAGGAAACTCGGCAGAAGTTTGATACAAGTTTCACAAAATTAAAACGGAACTTTATAACAAATACATTCTGCGGACGAGGATTCATCGGAGTCTGTGTCTGTTTAATTAGAACCACAAGGGAAATTCAGCCGATATTACTGGAAATTCATTTCACGGCGAAGTACGGGAGGAGGAGAGAATGGAAAGGCCAACTTGAAGAGGGGGGGGGGGGTGGGAGCACAGGCTGGTGTAGCGAGATCTCATTGCTGAAATCTCTGAAACTGGATTCTCACTTCTGCATTTTTCCATTGAAATAATTACCATATTTGGCTATTGTCATTGAGAAAATATGGCCAGGTGACCATGTGAGGTCAACAATGTCACCCTAACCTTTGCCTCTTTGTTATATGCACCTGCTGGGTGAGGATTTCCATGCATGGATGCTGCTGTCATGTGACAGTGTCCCACAGGTTCTTGGCCTGAATCTTAGCTTATCCCGTCAGCTGTGAGGTCAGTTTTGGGTAGTGGTGGCCCCTAAATAAAAAATGATCCTTACATTGATGGTTAGTAGAAAGAACATCTCTTACATTGGTCTTCAGTGGAGGTAAAGTCCCTTACATTGGGGGTCAGTGGGAAGAATGCCCCTTACATTGGTGGTCAGTGGGAAGAATGCTCCTTACAATGGAGGTCAGTGGGAAGAATGTCCCTTACATTGGGGGTCAGTGGGAAGAATGTCCCTTACATTGGTGATCAGTGGGAAGAATGTCCCTTACATTGGTAATCAGTGAGAAGAATGTCCCTTACATTGGAGGTCAGTGGGAAGAATGCCCCTTACATTGGTGGTCAGTGGGAAGAATGCCCCTTACATTGACGGTCAGTGGAAAGAATGTTCCTTACATTGGCAGCCAGTGGGAAGAATGTCCCTTACATTGACGGTCAGTGGAAAGAATGTTCCTTACATTGGTGGCCAGTGGGAAGAATGTCCCTTACATTGGTGGTCAGTGGGAAGAATGCTCCTTACATTGGGGGTCAGTGGGAAGAATGCTCCTTACATTGGGGGTCAGTGGGAAGAATGCCCCTAACATTGGTGTTCAATGGGAACAATGCTCCTTACATTGGTGGTCAGTGGGAAGAATGTCCCTTATATTGGTGGTCAGTGGGAACAATGCTCCTTACATTGGTGGTCAGTGGGAAGAATGCCCCTTACATTGGTGGTCAGTGAGAAGAATGACCCTTACATTGGTGGTCAGTGAGAAGGATGCCCCTTACATTGGCGATCAGTGGGAAGAATGTCCCTTACATTGGGGGTCAGTGGGAAGAATGTCCCTTACATTGGGGGTCAGTGAGAAGAATGCCCCTTACATTTGTGGTCAGTGAGAAGAATGCTCCTTACATTGGCGGTCAGTGGGAAGGATGCCACTTACATTGGTGGTCAGTGGGAAGAATGTCCCTTACATTGGTGGTCAGTGGGAAGAATGTCCCTTACATTGGTGATCAGTGGGAATAATGTCCCTTACATTGGGGGTCAGTGGGAAGAATGCCCCTTACATTGGGGGTCAGTGGGAAGGATGCCACTTACATTGGTGGTCAGTGGGAAGAATGCCACTTACATTGGTGGTCAGTGGGAAGAATACTCCTTACATTGGTGGTCCATGAAAAAAGCCACTGCTCTGTCTGGCCATTCACACACAGAGCGCGGCTCAGCCTTGCCTCTGCTCTCTCCTCGTTGGCTCACTGGCTGTGATTGAGAATAGCAGGAGCCAATGAGGAGGCAGAGACCCCCAGAGAGCTGCTGCTCTTGTGCACATTGCTGGATCAAGTTGGGACTCAGGTAAGTATTAGGCGGGCTGGGGGGATGCTGCACACAGAAGGTTTTTCACCTTTATGCCTAGAATGCATAAAGGTAAAAAACCTTGAGCCTTTACAATCACTTTAAACTGATTTTCATTGGAAAGAATGCTTCTCACAGTTAATGGTCATAGGGAAGAATATGTTACATTGGTCATCAGTGGGAAGGATGCCTCTTACGTTGGCTGCCAGTGGGAAAAATACTCATTACATTTGTGGTCATTGGGAAGAATGTCCTTTAAACCGGTGGTTGGTGGGAACAATGCTTCCAACATTGCGGGTCAGTGGGAAGAATGGTCCTTCCATTGGTTATCAGTGGGAACAATGCTTCCTACATTGGTGGTCAGTGGGAAGAATGGTCCTTCCATTGGTTATCAGTGGGAAGAATGGTCCTTACATTGGTGATCAGTGGGAAGAATGGTCCTTACATTGGTGATCAGTGGGAAGAATGCTCCTTACATTGGTGATCAGTGGGAACAATGCTTCCTACATTGGTGGTCAGTGGGAAGAATGGTCCTTACATTGGTGATCAGTGGGAAGAATGCTCCTTACATTGGTGATCAGTGGGAACAATGCTTCCTACATTGGTGGTCAGTGGGAAGAATGGTCCTTACATTGGTTATCAGTAGGAGAAATGGTCCTTATATTGGTTATTAGTGGGAAGAATGCTCCTTACATTGGGGGTCAGTGGGAATAAAGACACCCTTACAGGCAACTAAAAAAATCTTTGGGCTAATGCAGCTTGTTCTGGGGGCATTGACCTGAGAACTATGGAACAAATTGGAAGTCATCAGCCAAACCTCAAGGGACCTGTAGCTACCTCTGGAGGAACCTTCATGTTGGCTGAACAGACTGATCTGTGTATTCCTTACAGAGCACAATGCATACTTAAGCAGGCTCTGCAGGTACTGTATAACGGCAAATAGGTAACAAAAAAATGATTTTTAATTAGAAGAAAGGGACAGGGACATATTCATTTAGTCTTCTCTGGCACCTTATATCATGTATAACTTTTAAAATATGTAGGCCAATTTACTAAAATCTTATTTTTTTTAAATATGCAACTTTCATTTAACTACTTGACCTGCGGAAGTTTTTACTCTCTTCATGACCAGGTCATTTTGTTTTTGCTATACAGCACTGTGCTACTTTAACTGGCAATTGTTCGGTCAAACAACACTGTAGGCAAATGAAATTTATAGCATCTTTTTCATACAAATAGAGCTTTCTTTTGGTTGCATTTAATCACTACTGGGTTTTTTTTTATGTTTTTGTGATATAAACATAAATATATCAAACATTTAAAAAAAAAATACTTATAAATGTTTCAAACATAATCTGTCTTCATAAATTTAGGATGTAATCCTTGGTGATCCTACCATGAAGGTCATTGTTCGGGTACCTCCAGTTATAGGATGGTAACACTCCTTGTCTCCCAATTGTCTTTCAAGGAAATCATTTTAATGTAGGATTTTTGTACGTGATCTGCAGCAGGGAAAGCCGCACACCATGGATCTGACTTGTTTTGGGTAACTCTGTATCTGTTCGGTGACATCCCTTCCCTGCACACAAGCGGCGGTTCTCGGAATAAGCGAGAACATTTGCTGGTAATCAACATTTGGCTAATTATTTTTCGGTTCTGCTATCTGGGCGGAGGACACTTCTGTTTCATTAACTGTAATTGGACTTTCCTGGAGAGGAGAGATGGAAGAGATGAGACATGTTTTGGCACGGGGGTCCTTCGCACTCAGTACCGGGCTGCACATATGACAATGGCTTTGTGCTGATCGCAGAGGCTCCAGGATTTATTATTCTACCGCTGCTGCCAAGCTGGAGCCAATGCAGTCTCTTCGCTCCTTCATTTTTAATAAAGACAATTTTTTTTGTATTTACACTGCTTGCATTAAAAAAATGCATTTATTAACCACTTGCCCTTCAGAGCATTCACCCCTCTTCCTGACCAGGCCATTTTTTGCGTTAATTTAACTGACAATTGCGCGGTCGTGCAACGCTGCACCCAAATGAAATGTATGTCCTTTTTTCCCCACCAATGGAGCTTTCTTTCTGTGGTATTTGATCACCTGTGCATTTTTTATTTGTTGCGCTATAAAGAAAAAAGTACAGACAATTTTGGGGAAAAAAAACTATATTTTTGATTTTTTTTATAAAACATATCCAGTAAAAAAACTAAAACAATCAAAATTAGTCATACATTTAGGCCAAAATGTATTCTGCTCCATGTCTTTGCTAAGAAAAATCCCAATACGTGTAAATTAATTTGTTTACGTGAACGTTATACCATCTAATGGTGGTATATATACTGGAATTTTTTTTATACTAGTAATGGTGGCGATCAGCGACTTATAGCGGGACTGCGGCGGACATTCTGACACTGGGTGGGGACTAACTGCCACTGACATTCAAACTGACAGTGACCAGTGCTAATAAAAAGCACTGACACTGTTCTAATGACACTGAGCAGGAAGGAGTTAACATCTGGAGCGATCAAAGGGTGAACTGTGTGCTGTTTTATTGTGTTGTCTGTGTGTGCTTTACACTGTAAACATTCTGCTTTGTATGGATCTGCTATGCAGAGCCATACAAAGCAGCATGCTGATGCTGACAGAGGAGAGATCTGTATTGTTTACATACAGACCTTTCCCCTGTCACTGTTCCTTGGCTATCGCCGGGTTCCGGTGGGAAATCTCCGGCCGGGACCCGGTGATGGACAGCTGAAGTTGCCAGCAGCAACACGGGTAGGACGGCGCACACGGAAATAAAAAAATCACATATATATATTTATATATATATATATATATGTGATTTTGCGCAGCCCTGTCACCCTGTAGCAGTACTTCTGCTACAGTGAAGTTAAAGCGTATTTGATCCCCTGCTGATTTATTTTGAATGTTTGCCCCTCACAAAGAAATGATCGGTCTAACAATCGAATGTTCGGTGTATTGTAACAATGAGAGACAGAATACAACAACAAATTCAGCAGAAATGCGTCTAACAAATGATGACTGATCTGCATGTTCATGAGGGAAATAAGTATTTGATCCCCTTCACAAAACATGACTTAGTACTTGGTTGCAAATCCCTTGTTGGCAATCACAGAGGTCAGATGTTTCCTGGAGTTGGCCCCCAGGTTTGCACACATCTCAGGAGGGATTTTGGCCCACTCCTCTTGGCAGATCCTCTCCAAGTCATTAAGGTTTGGTGGCTGACGTTTGGCAAGTCAAACTTTCAGCTCCCTCCACAGATTTTCAATCAGATTAAGGTCTGGAGACTGGCTCGGCCACTCCAGGACCTCAATGTGCTTCTTCTTGAGCCACTCCTTTGTTGCCTTGGCCGTGTGTTTTGGGTCATTGTCATGCTGGAACACCCATCCACGACCCATTTTCAATGCCCTGGCTGAGGGAAGAAGGTTCTCACCCAAGATTTGACGGTACATTGCCCCTTCCATCGTCCCTTTGATGCGGTGCAGTTGTCCTGTCCCCTTGGCAGAAAAACACCCCCAAAGCAGAATGTTTCTACCACCATGTTTGACAGTTGGGATGGTGTTCTTGGGATCATAGGCAGCATTCCTCCTCCTCCAAACACGGCGAGTCGAGTTGATGCCAAAGAACTTTTGGTCTCATCTGACCACAACACTTCCCACCAGTCCTCCTCGGCATCATTCAGATGTTCAGTGGTAGACTTCAGACAGGCCTGGACATGTGCTTTCTTGAGCAGAGGGACCTTGCGGGCACTGCAGGATTTCAGTCCTTGTCGGCGTAGTGTGTTACCAATTGTTTTCTTGGTGACTGTGGTCCCAGCCGACTGGAGATCATTGACAAGATCCTCACGTGTAGTTCTGGGATGATTCCTCCCTGTTCTCATGATCATTGACACTCCACGAGGTGAGATCTTGCATGGTGCACCAGACCTAGGGAGACTGACACTTGTTTTGTGTTTCTTCCATTTGCGAATGATTGCACCAACTGTTGTCACCTTCTCACCAAGCTGCTTGGCCATAGTTTGGTCGCCCAGTCCAGCCTTGTGTAGGTCTACAATCTTGTCCCTGACATCCTTGGACAGCTCTTTGGTCTTTGCCATGGTGGAGAGTTTGAAATCTGATTGTGTGATTGCTCCTGTGGACAGGTGTCTTTTATACAGGGAACACAATGAGATTAGCAGCACTCTCTTTAAGAGACTGCTTCTAATCTCAGCTTGTTCCCTGTATGAAAGACACCTGGTAGCCAGAAATCCTGCTGAATGATAGGGGATCAAATACTTATTTCCCTCATGAACATGCAGATCAGTCATCATTTGTTAGACACGCATTTTTGCTGAATTTTTTGTTGCTATTCTGTCTCTCAGTGTTACAATACACCTACCAGGGGCGGACTGACCATTTGGAAACTTAGGCACTGCCCGAGGGCTCAAGGTCAGTAGGGGGCCCTATGAGATGCCCCTGGTACCTTTTTCATAGGCTTTTTTGAGTTTGGGCAAGGACACAGGGGCCCCATGATCCCCTATTGCCCGTGGCCCCATGAATTGTCAGTCCGCCCCTGAACCTACCATTCGATTTTTAGACCGATCATTTTTTTGTGAGTGGGCAAACATTCAAAATCAGCAGGGGAGCAAATACTTATTTCCTTCATTGTATAGGGCGGTCGGGAAGCAATTCATGAGTACAAAGTTGCATTATTTTGGGTCTTTTATACCGCTTGGTGTTCAGCTTTAAGCAGCTTCTTTCTCTACGCGTCTCTTTATATACAGATTCAGCAAACTTTATTTAATCTTGTTCATCCCCCCCAAGTATTGTCCTCCACAACATCACAGCAGGCCAGAGCCCAAAAAAGATGAAATATTAGAACACAACACCTGACCTCAAACATCGAACGCTTGGGAAGATCACGAGGCTGACGCCAGGTATTACATGTTCTGCTCCCAAGCAGGAATTATAGGGCTTATATCTCATCTGGACGTCAGCAGCAAGGCCTCGCAGGAGGGCAGAATTACTATAATCCTTTGTCAAAGACTTTTTTTTTTTTTATAACAGCAACAAAATTACAGCCGTTAAAGCCACAAAGACGAGACATCCTTTGTAGAGGACTTTGCAACCACAAAGTTGCTGGGATGAGTTTGAAGTTTTAAGGTATCCTTGAAAAGTGGGCAGATCCATTCTCTTTTCATCTACTGGAGTTTGTATCGGCTTCTGTGATGTCTGTTAAGCCATCTGGGCATCGCATTATATCTCCGAGGAGCCAATTGCAGAGAACGCTAATTTATGTTATGTTACTTCTTTATGTGTTCACCTAGAAAGTGAAAACAAAATCTCTTTAGCGTGGGGTGGAGCCACGCACACACACTACTATGCATGCGTATATTTTATG
Organism: Staurois parvus; assembly: GCF_062004578.1. Taxonomy (NCBI): domain Eukaryota; kingdom Metazoa; phylum Chordata; class Amphibia; order Anura; family Ranidae; genus Staurois; species Staurois parvus. The sequence continues at coordinate 63,321 of NW_028318283.1, forward strand.
TTACTTCTTTATGTATTCACCTAGAAAGTGAAAACAAAATCTTTAGTGCTTTATGGCGTCTTATTAGTCCCTGCCTGTGAGGAGCTTACACTTTAATGACTACATCTCGGTGGGGCAGGTGGGATTCACCTGATTGTCCAAGGTGAAGGGTCCAACAGGGTGATTTCATTCATATGCTCTGGCATTGCCCCAAGTTACATAGATATTGGAGTGAGGTTCTCCAACTTATTTCTCTAGTAATGCAGGTGCCCCTGATGACGTTACCTGTGACAAAATGCGTGGGGTGGAGCCATGCACACACACTACTATGCATGCGCATATTTTATGTTACTTCTTTATGCGTTCACCTAGAAAGTGAAAACAAAATCTTTAGTGCTTTATGGCGTCTTATTAGTCCCTGCCTGTGAGGAGCTTACACTTTAATGACTACATCTCGGTGGGGCAGGTGGGATTCACCTGATTGTCCAAGGTGAAGGGTCCAACAGGGTGATTTCATTCATATGCTCTGGCGATGCCCCAAGTTACATAGATATTGGAGTGAGGTTCTCCAACTTATTTCTCTAGTATTGCAGGTGCCCCTGATGACGTTACCTGTGACAAAATGCATAGGGTGGAGCCGTGCTTTATGGCGTCTTATTAGTCCCTGCCTGTGAGGAGCTTACACTTTAATGACTACATCTCGTTGGGGCAGGTGGGATTCACCTGATTGTCCGAGGTGTAGGGTCCAACAGGGTGATGTCATGCATATGCTCTGGCATTGCCCCAAGTTACATAGATATTGGAGTGAGGTTCTCCAACTTATTTCTCTAGTATTGCAGGTGCCCCTGATGACGTTACCTGTGACAAAATGCATAGGGTGGAGCCGCGCTTTATGGCGTCTTATTAGTCCCTGCCTGTGAGGAGCTTACACTTTAATGATTATATCTTGGTGGGGCAGATGGGATTCACCTGATTGTCCAAGGTGTAGGGTCCAACAGGGTGATGTCATTCATATGCTCTGGCGATGCCCCAAGTTACATAGATATTGGAGTGAGGTTCTCCAACTTGCTTCTCTAGTAATGCAGGTGCCCCTGATGACGTTACCTGTGACAAAATGCGTGGGGTGGAGCCATGCACACACACTACTATGCATGCGCATATTTTATGTTACTTCTTTATGTGTTCACCTAGAAAGTGAAAACAAAATCTTTAGTGCTTTATGGCGTCTTATTAGTCCCTGCCTGTGAGGAGCTTACACTTTAATGACTACATCTCAGTGGGGCAGGTGGGATTCACCTGATTGTCCAAGGTGAAGGGTCCAACAGGGTGATTTCATTCATATGCTCTGGCGATGCCCCAAGTTACATAGATATTGGAGTGAGGTTCTCCAACTTATTTCTCTAGTATTGCAGGTGCCCCTGATGACGTTACCTGTGACAAAATGCATAGGGTGGAGCCGTGCTTTATGGCATCTTATTAGTCCCTGCCTGTGAGGAGTTTACACTTTAATGACTACATCTTGGTGGGGCAGGCGGGATTCACCTGATTGTCCAAGGTGTAGGGTCCAACAGGGTGATTTCATTCATATGCTCTGGCGATGCCCCAAGTTACATAGATATTGGAGTGAGGTTCTCCAACTTATTTCTCTAGTATTGCAGGTGCCCCTAATGGCGTTACCTGTGACAAAATGCATAGGGTGGAGCCGCGCTTTATGGCGTCTTATTAGTCCCTGCCTGTGAGGAGCTTACACTTTAATGACAACATCTCGGTGGGGCAGGCAGGATTCGTCTGATTGTCCGAGGTGTAGGGTCCAACAGGGTGATTTCATTCATATGCTCTGGCGCTGCCCCAAGTGTCATAGATATTGGAGTGAGGTCCTCCAACTTATTTCTCTAGTATTGCAGGTGCTCCTGATGACATTACCTGTGACAAAACGCGTAGGGTGGAGCCACGCACACGCGCACGCTACTATGCATGCGCATATTTTATTTAACTTCTTTATGTATTCACCTAGAAAGTGAAAACAAAATCTTTAGCGCTTTACGGCATCTTATTAGTCCCTGCCAGTGAGGAGCTTACACTTTAATGACTACATCTCGGTGGGGTAGGCGGGATTCGTCTGATTGTCCAAGGTGTAGGGTCCAACAGGGTGATGTCATTCATATGCTCTGGCGTTGCCCCAAGTTACATAGATATTGGAGTGAGGTCCTCCAACTTATTTCTCTAGTATTGCAGGTGCCCCTGATGGCGTTACTTGTGACAAAACGCATAGGGTGGAGCCACGCTTTATGGCATCTTATTAGTCCCTGCCTGCGAGGAGCTTACACTTTAATGACTACATCTCGGTGGGGCAGGCGGGATTCATCTGATTGTTCGAGGTGTAGGGTCCAACAGGGTGATGTCATTCATATGCTCTGGCGTTGCCCCAAGTTACATAGATATTGAAGTGAGGTTCTCCAACTTATTTCTCTAGTATCGCAGGTACCCCTGATGACGTTACCTGTGACAAACCGCTTGGGGTGGAGCCACGCACACATGCTACTATGCATGCGCATATTTTATTTTACTTCTTTATGTATTCACCTAGAAAGTGAAAACAAAATCTTTAGCGCTTTATGGCGTCTAATTAGTCCCTGCCTGTGAGGAGTTTACACTTTAATGACTACATCTTGGTGGGGCAGGCGGAATTCACCTGATAGTCCGAGGTGTAGGGTCCAACAGGGTGATGTCATTCATATGCTCTGGCGTTGCACCAAGTTACATAGAAATTGGAGTGAGGTTCTCCAACTTATTTCTCTAGTATTGCAGGTGCCCCTGATGATGTTACCTGCAGGGGCGGTTTTACCACAAGGCAAACAAGGCACTTGCTTAGGGCGGCATTTTTCAGGGGGCAGTGCCTCTCCCCAGAAGAAGGGATAGAAGAAGGGACACGCACACCGTGGGAATCAGGTGGGATCTGAGAGAGGTTACGGGCTGCTTGATGATGTATATAGAGCCTGACTCTCTTTCCCGGGATGTCAGGAGCTGTGATGATGGGTGTCTTTCTCTTTATCACTGAGAAGGGGGGTAGTAGAAGGCTCTCCCAGATGGAAGGCAGGGGTCTTGTTGGTCAATGTCAGGCTCTCTCCACGGAAGGGGGAAGGGGGGGTGTTGGTTAGTGTACGTGGGGGCAGCACAAAACCTAAATACACTACTGGTTACCTTTGACAAAACGCGTAGGGTGGAGCCACGCACACATGTTACTGTGCATGCGCGAACATCCGGCGGCCATTTTGGAAATGGGAAAACTTGGATTTTTTTTTGACAATCAATGCCTAATGATGTTTGCTTACATGTGAGTGCAACCATACTTTAAATAAATGTTTTGATTATGGTTTTACACTATGTGGTCCAAGTCTTATCCTGAATGGTTTAGTTACCCCAATTAAGGTCCATTGTTTTGAAGATCCTTATCCTTATTTTACACAGAATGGACAACAGCAACCACCTAATTTAAGTATAGGGTGAACTTTCCACAGTAACACTTCCATCTTGGCCATTTACTTTATATGAAGAACCAATGACTCTCCCTACTTGCCTACACAGAGGGAACATGTTTAATGATCCCCGGGGGAGCAATACCAATGCCACCATACTTCCCTGGGTTGAGGAAACCCAGCTTTGTGGCACCTTTTCATCCACCAACAACTCAAGACACCACCTTCCACCATCCAGGTTTGCAAGGTACTATGCTGTGATACATATGTGACATGAGTGTATAGGATGTATAGATGAGAAGTGATTGACACTCAACTGTCATAATGCTAACGATTATAACCATTAGATGGGTAACTGGAGTTCAAAATAACATGTTGGAAGTGTACATTAAACCAGTTAAAACCAGTTGAAACCAGAGATGTGGCTGATATTCACCAGATGTGCATTCCATCAAAATAGGTAACTACGCGTGATGGCACAGCCGATCACGCGTTGACTCTAACTACTCCGCAGAATCATACATGACGTTATATAACCAGGAGATACTGCGCATGGCAGTAGATAAAGACATTCCAAACTATGTATATAAAAGACGGGGGATTCTAGGGGAATTTGGGACTCATTGAAGATGCGGCAGACGTGCCTTGCGGTGATTTCCCGGATTCCCCTTTGCTGACTGCTGGAGTCCCCAGTCACTGGGCAGTGGGTGATGCTACAATATCCCGTGATGTATTGATGCTTTATTCTTGCTATAATATGATCTAAATATGATTTGCAATTCTGACAATTCTTATGTTTTTATACTAACTTATTCAATAAATCATGTTTTGCTGTAATATTTATTAAGCCTAATCCGTGTATTAGTGAGCGATTGTAGCGATTTGTTTTGAGGCAAAACATATGCCACACCATGCCATGCACAATGATATGCTCTGTCTTGACCAGAGAACCCCACCAATGACAGAGAGGGCAGGACAAATAGGAAACTTTTTTGATAACATCTCCTTAAATTCTAATTAACCACTTGCTGTCAGAGGAAGTTTTTAAATGTTTCATACAAATGATAAAAATCAGCGTTTTTTGCTATGAAATTACATAGAACACCCACATATTATATGTTTTCTGAAACAGAGGCCCTGGAGAATAAAAAAGCGTTGTTGCAAATTTTTACGCCAAAAGACGTTTCCGTGGCCATTTATCAAAGGCAAATTTACTAGAAAAAATACACTAAAATGAATCTTGGTACACACATACACAATATACAGTAATATTCATTTTTTTTTTGTAAAATATAAAAGAGAATGTTGTGCTGTAAAAGTGATCAGGTGGCTGTAAAAGCACTGCAGCAAAAACACACTGCTGACAACACATTTCTGTAATAATGAGTTAATTCTGAAAAACTCATCTCTTCTCTGCCATGACATCTGAGATGCAGACCAGACAGATAGGTAGACAGGGTGCAGTTTCCCTTTAAGGCTGCCAAACGCACCGGCAAAATCGATCGAGCCTGGCGCTGGATGTAAACAGGCATAATTGAGCATTTATAAGAACAAAAATGACACCGTTTGAGGAGAGAATGCTCACAAAATGACAGATTCAGTGGTCTCATTTGCATGTCATTACCCACGATCCCTCACGGGCTCTGCTCAAAGGCACAGTAATAGGACTGGGAATAGGAGTTTGAGAAAGTGGCGCAGACGGAGCATGAGCGCGACTGTAATTACTGTTTCGAGGGCCCTCCAGCCTGGAAAGTAATAAGTGATTGTAAACGGCTGCTTGTGGGATGAGGAAGGGAACCAGAGGTATGTCAAGTGTGTAGATGATAGGAGCAATTTGAATTTTTTATCTCTGCGCGGACCACTTCATAAGAATCTCATTAGCACTTGACAGAGGACAGGAGACCTATTCAGTGACTTGTACAATAGTGACGAGATGACAGTTGACATATAGCTTATGCCCAGGTGGTTGGAAGTGGCAGTAAGATGAGCAAATCAGGAAAATTAACATATCGGAGACCTGGCGTAATTAAAATGGTTACTGTACCGAGCCTGGGGCATTTGTAAGGACACGGCAACTAAGACAAGCGTCATAGGCCTTAGTGATCACATGTATTTATTTGTCACTGATCATGGGCAGGGGTCTTCAGCAGAGAGCACCAGAAAGAGAGGACTGAGCGGCGGAGGATCAGCAGAGCTGGGGGACTGGAGCAGGAGAAACTAGCAAATGTCTTGTGTCATGTGCAGCATGGGAGCAATATAATGGGAGGTGAGCAGGAACTGGAGAGGGGAGGATCAACAAAGCAGAAGATCAGCAGAGCTGGGGGTTACTACTGAGTAGGGGATCAGCAGAGATGGAGGTTACTACTGAGTGGGGGATCAGCAGAGCTGGGATTTCTACTGAGTTGGGGATCAGCAAAGCTGGGGGTACTAGTGAGTGGGGTATCAGCAGAGATGGGGGTACTAATAAGCTGGTGATCTGCTGAATGAGGGTACTAGTTAGCAGGGGATCTGCTGAACGAGAGTATTCATAAGCTGGGGATCTGCTGAACGATGGCACTAATAAGCTGGGGATCTGCTGAACAATGGTACTAATAAGCTGGGGATCTGTTGAACAAGGGTACTAATAAGCAGGGGATCTGTTGAACAAGGGTACTAATAAGCAGGGGATCTGTTGAACAAGGGTACTAATAAGCAGGGGATCTGTTGAACAAGGGTACTAATAAGCAGGGGATCTGTTGAACAAGGGTACTAATAAGCAGGGGATCTGTTGAATAATGGTACTAATAAGCAGGGGATCTGATGAATGATGGTACTAATAAGCAGGGGATCTGTTGAACAAGGGTACTAATAAGCAGGGGATCTGATGAATGATGGTACTAATAAGCTGGGGATCTGCTGAACGATGGTACTAATAAGCTGGGGATCTGCTGAACGAGGGTGCTAATTAACAGGGGATCTGCTGAACAAGAGTACTAATAAGCTGGGAATCTGCTGAATGAGGGTACTAATAGGCTGGGAATCTGCTGAATGAGGGCACTAATAAGCGGGGATCTGCTGAACAAGGGTACAAATAAGATGGGGATCTGCTGGACAAGGGTACTATAAGCTGGGAATCTGCTGAATGAGGGTACTAATAAGCTGGGGATCTACTGAAGAGGGGTACTACTGAGCTGGGGTTTTACTATATATATATATAGATATTGTAAATGCATTAGAAAAATGTAGATTTGTATTTTTAAAGACATACGGTATATTTCAAAATGTATTTTTAAAATTATTTTTAATATACTTTGTAATAAAAACACATTTCAACATATATATATACAGTTGCAAGAAAAAGTATGTGAACCCCTTGGGATTACGTGGAGTTTTGCATGAATTGGGCATAAAATATACTCTGAACGTCATCTAAGTCAGAACAATAGAAGAACACAGTCTGCTGAACATAATACTACACAAACATTAGATGTTGCCATGTGCAGGGAGGAAAAAGTATGTGAGGCCCTAGCTTAATGACTTCTCCCAGAACTAATTGGAGCCAAGAGTGAGCCAACCTTGACTCCAATCAGTGTGATGATATTGGATGTGTTGCTGACAGCTGTCCTGCCCTTAAAAAACACACACCTGTTTTGGGTTTACTGGTTTCAAGAAGCACTGTCTGATGTGAACCATGCCTCGCAGAAAAGAGCTCTCAGAAGACCTACGATCAAGAATTGTTGACTTGCATGAAGCTGGAAAGGGTTACAAACGTATCTCCAAAAGCCTTGATGTTCATGTGTCCACGGTAAGACAGACTGTCTACAAATGGAGAAAGTTTAGCACTGTTGCTACTCTCCCTAGGCGTGGTCGTCCTGTAAAAATGACTGCAAGAGCACAGCGCAGAATGCTGCATGAGGTAAAGAAGAATCCCAGAGTGTCAGCTAAAGACCTACAGAAATCTCTGGCACATGCTAACATTTTTGTTGACACATCTACAATAAGGAAAACATTAAACAAGAATGGAGTACATGGGAGGACACCACGGAGGAAGCCATTGCTGTCCAAAAAGAATATTGCAGCACGTTTGAAGTTTGCAAAAGAGCACCTGGATGTTCCACAGCACTACTGGCAAAATATACTGTGGACAGATGAAACCAAGATTGAGTTGTTTGGGAAGAACACACAACACTATGTGTGGAGAAAAAAAGGCCCAGCACACCAACATCAAAACCTCATCCCCACTGTGAAACATGGCGGAGGGAGTATAATGGTTTGGGGCTGCTTTGCTGCCTCAGGGCCTGGACGGATTGTTGTCATTGATGGGAAAATGAATTCCAGTGTTTATCAAGACATTTTGCGGGAAAACGTACAACCATCTGTCCGCCAACTGAAGCTCCGCAGAGTATGGGTGATGCAACAGGACAGTGACCCAAAGCATACAAGTAATTCAACAAAACAATGGCTGCAACAGCACAGAATACGCCTTCTGGAGTGGCCCAGTCAGAGTCCTGACCTCAACCCCATTGAAATGCTGTGGCATGACCTTAAGAGAGCGATTCACACCAGACATCCCAAGAATATTGCTACACTGAAACAGTTTTGTGAAGAGGAGTGGTCCAAAATGACTCCAGATTGTTGTGCAGGTCTGATCTGCAACTACAGGAAATGTTTGGTTGAGGTTATTGCTGCCAAAGGAGGGTCAACCAGTTATTAAGTCCAAAGGTTCACATACATTTTCCTCCCTGCACTGTGAATGTTTACATGTTATGTGCAATTAAACCATGGCAACATCTAATGTTTGTGTAGTATTATGTTCAGCAGACTGTGTTCTTCTATTGTTGTGACTTAGATGACGTTCAGAGCACATTTTATGCCCAATTCATGCAAAACTCCACGTAATCCCAAGGGGTTCACATACTTTTTCTTGCAACTGTATATATATATATTTTTTTTTTCTTTTTTAAATATATTGAATACGGCTAAAATTGTAGTATTTCAAATATATTTTTCTTCCAGGTGGGGAGACTGAGGAAATGCTTTCTTCTGCCTGCAGCAGACTAATGGCATCTTGGTAAAGCCACTGACTGGAGTTGTATACGGTGACAGCTCAGGAATTATTCATGCAGACAGGGACGCATTTTGGGAATATTGGAAAAACTGCCGCCATACCAGCGGATGACAAATCTTCTAATTCCCCAAACAGAATGTTTACTGAACTTCCCCACACAGAGACACTAAACTTCGCTGACTGTTCTACCTCGGCAATAAAGGAACACTTTGCTCAGCAGAGGATGACGTGAATAAATTGAGTTTTTAGGATTAAACGAAATAATTTGCCTGATTTTACTGCTCGCTAATTATTGTATCACTTCAAAAGGTGTTTCCGCCATATGGTGAGTGATTGATTTCCAGCGGGATGGGATGGAATCTGTTGTGATACTTTCTGATAGCGGAATAGAAATGCAATCCTGTGACTCATCCCGTATTCAAGAGCAAAGATGTTTCATCTCCTCTTATCTGAGCGATGGCGGCGACAAGCTCCGCGTACAGGCCGTTCCAGCAATCTGCAGTAAGCTGCTTACATTGGAACTTTGGGCAATATGGAAAGTCAGGCGGGTGATCTGCTAACATTCAGAAACCAAGGAAGAAAGTTTACCTATAGTTTTATTTTCTGTGTATTCCTAGAAGTTGATTCTATTTATTTCCTGGATTCATCAGGATTTTATGGAAATGGATTTGCTGCATCATGTTACATGACTCTGCTGTGCAATCTACCAAGGCTGCAATAAGCTCAGACTGAGACACTCAGGATATCGGCAGCATCAGGGAATAAAAATTGATAGATAGACAGACAGACAGACAGACAGATAGAAAGATAGATAATAGATAGATAGATAGATAGATAGATAGATAGATAGATCGATAGATAGATAGATAGATAGATAGATAGATAGATAGATAATAGATAGAAAGAGATAGATAGAAAGAGATAGATAGATAGATAGATAATAGATAGATAATAGATAGAAAGAGATAGATAGATAGATAGATAGATAGATAGATAGATAGATAGATAGATAGATAGATAGATAATAGATAGATAGATAGATAGATAGATAGATAGATAGATAGATGATAGATAGATAGATAGAGAGATAGATAGATAGATAGATAGATAGATAGATAGATAGATAGATAACAGATAGATAGATAGATAGATAGATAGATAGATAGATAGATAGATAATAGATAGATAGATAGATAGATAGATAGATAGATAGATAGATAGAGAGATAGATAGATAGATAGATAGATAGATAGATAGATAGATAGAGAGAGAGATAGATAATAGATAGATAGATAGATAATAGATAGATAGATAGATAGATAGATAGATAAATAGATAGATAGATAATAGATAGATAGATAGATAGATAGATAGATAGATAGATAATAGATAGATAGATAGATAGATAGAGAGATAGATAGATAGAGAGAGAGATAGATAATAGATAGATAGATAGATAATAGATAGATAGATAGATAGATAGATAATAGATAGATAGATAGATAAATAGATAGATAGATAGATAATAGATAGATAGATAGATAGATAGATAGATAGAGAGAGATAGATAGATAATAGATAGATAGATAATAGATAGATAGATAGATAGATAGATAGATAGATAGATAGATAGATAGATAATAGATAGATAGATAATAGATAGATAGATAGATAGATAGATAGATAGAGAGATAGATAGATAGATAGATAGATAGATAGAGAGAGAGATAGATAATAGATAGATAGATAGATAATAGATAGATAGATAGATAGATAGATAAATAGATAGATAGATAGATAATAGATAGATAGATAGATAGATAGATAGATAGATAATAGATAGATAGATAGATAGATAGATAGATAGATAGATAGAGAGATAGATAGATAGAGAGAGAGATAGATAATAGATAGATAGATAGATAATAGATAGATAGATAGATAGATAGATAGATAAATAGATAGATAGATAGATAATAGATAGATAGATAGAGAGAGATAGATAGATAATAGATAGATAGATAATAGATAGATAGATAATAGATAGATAGATAGATAGATAGATAGATAGATAGATAATAGATAGATAGATAGATAATAGATAGATAGATAGATAGATAGATAATAGATAGATAGATAGATAGATAGATAGATAGATAATAGATAGATAGATAGATAGATAGATAATAGATAGATAGATAGATAATAGATAGATAGATAGATAGATAGATAGATAATAGATAGATAGATAGATAGATAGATAGATAGATAGATAGATAGATAGATAGATAATAGATAGATAGACTATATTGCCAAAAGTATTGGGCCGCCTGCCTTTCCACGCACATGACCTTTAATGGCCCCCCAGTCTTAGTCCGTAGGGTTCAATATTGAGTTGGCCCCGCCCTTTGCAGTTATAACAGCTTCAACTCTTCTGGGAAGGCCGTCTACAAGGTTTAGGAGGGTGTCTATGGGAAGGTTGGACCATTCTTCCAGAAGCACATTTGTCAGGTCAGGCACTGATGTCGGGGGAGGAGGCCTGGCTCGCAGTCTCCGCTGTAATTCATCCCAAAGGTGTTCTATGGGGTTGAGGTCAGGACTCTGTGCAGGACAGTCAAGTTCCTCCACCCCAAACTGGCTCCTCCATGTCTTTATGGACCTTGCTTTGTGCACTGGTGTGCAGTCATGTTGGAACAGGAAGGGGCCATCCCCAAACTCTTCCCACAAAGTTGGGAGCATGAAATTGTCCAAAATGTCTTGGTATGCTGACACCTTAAGAGTTCCCTTCACTGGAACTAGGGGGCCAAGCCCAACCCCTGCAAAACAACCCCACACCATAATCCCCCCTCCACCAAATCTTACACTTGGCACAATGCAGTCAGGAAAGTGCCATTCTCCTGGCAACCACCAAACCCAGAGACGACCATCGGATTGCCAGACAGAAAAGCGTGATTGGTCACTCCAGAGAACACATCTCCCCTGCTCTAGAGTCCAGTGGCGGCGTGCTTTACACCACGGCATCCGACGCTTTGCATTGCACTTGGTGATGTAAGGCTTGGAAGCAGCTGCTCGGCCATGGAAACCCATTCCATGAAGCTCTCTACACACTGTTGTTGTGCTAATCTGAAGGCCACACCAAGTTTGGAGGTCTTTAGCTATTGACTCTGCAGACAGTTGGCGACTTCTGCACACAGTGTGCTTCAGCATGCGCTGACCCCGCTCTGTCATGTGACGTGGCCTACCACTTGGTGGCTGAGTGGCTGTTGTTCCCAGTTGCTTCCACTTTGTTATAATCCCACTAACAGTTGAGCGTGGAATATTTAGTAGCCAGGAAATGTCACGGATGGACTTATTGCACAGGTGACCACCTATCACGGGACCACGCTTGGAGTCACTGAGCTCCTGAGAGCGACCCATTCTTTCACCAATGTTTGTAGAAGCAGTCTGCATGCCTAGGGGATGATTTTATACATCTGTGGCCATGGAGGTGATTGGAACACCTGAATCACATGATTTGGAGGGCGGGCTCAATACTTTTGGCAATATACTGTACAGAGCATTCAGAAACTATTCAGCGCTTAACTTTTGCCACATTTTGTTATGTTACAGCTTTATTCTAAAATGGATTAAATTCATTTTTTTCCTCAACATTCTACAAACAATACCCCATAATGACTATGTGAAAGAAGTTTGTTTTGAAATCTGCAATATATTAAAAATAAAAAACGAAAAAAAAAAAAACCATGTACGTAAGTATTCCCAGCCTTTGCCATGACACTCTAAATTGAGCTCTGGTGTATCCTGTTCCCACTGATCATCCTTGAGATGTTTCTACAACTTGATTGGAGTCCACCTGTGGAAAAATCAGTTGATTGGACATGATTAGGAAAGGCATAAACCTGTCTATAGAAGGTCCCACAGTGAACAGTGGATGTCAGAGCACAAACCAAGCTATGAAGTCCAAGGAATTGTCAGCAGACCTCCCAGACTGTATCAAGGCACAGATCTGGGGAAGGGTACAGAAAAATATCTGAAGCTTTGAAGGTCCCAATGAGCACAGTGGCCTCCATCATCCATAAGTGGAAGAAGTTTGGAACCTCCAGGAATCTTGGCCAAAATGATCGATTGAGGGAGAAGGGCCTTAGCCAGGGAGGTAGCCAAGCACCCGATGGTCACTCTGAAAGAGCTCCAGCGTTTCTCTGGAGAATCTTCCAGAAAAACAACCATCTCTACAGCACTCCACCAATCAGGCCTGTATGGTAGAGTGGCCAGATGGAAGCCACTCCTCAGTAAAAGGCAAATGGCAGCCTGCCCAGGGTTTGGCAAAAGGTCTCTCAGACCATGAGAAACACAACCCTCTGGTCTGATAAACAAAGTTTGAACTCTTTGACCTGAATGCCACGCGTCATGTCTGGAGGAAACCAGGCACCGCTCACCACCTGGCCAATACCATCCCTGCAGTGAAGCATGGTGGTGGCAGCATCATGCTGTGGGGATGTTTTTCAGTGGCAGGAACTGGGAGACTAGTCAGGATCGAAGGAACGATGAATGCAGCAATGTACAGAGACATCCTTGATGAAAACCTGTTCCACAGAGCACTGGACCTTAGACTGGGGCGACGGTTCATCTTTCGAAAAAAAAACCACCCTAAGCACACAGCCCGCATAACAAAGGAGTGGCTACGGGCCAACTCTGTGAATGTCCTGGAGTGGCCCAGCCAGAGCCCAGACTTGAACCTGATTGAACATCTCTGGAGAGATCTGAAAATGGCTGTGCACCGACGCTCCCCATCCAACCTGATGGAGCTTGAGAGGTCCTGCAAAGAAGAATGGGAGAAATTGCCCAAAAATAGGTGTGCCGAGCTTGTAGCATCATACTCCAAACGACTTGAGGCTGTAATTGGTGCTAAAGGGGCTTCAACAAAGTATTGAGCAAAGGCTGGGAATACTTATGTACATGGGTTTTTTTTTTCGTTTTTTTATTTTTAATAAATTGCAAAGCTTTCAAAAATGCCATTGCCATTATGGGGTATTTTTTGTAGAATGTGGAGGAAAAAGATGAATTGAATCCATTTTGGAATAAGACTGTAACATAACAACATGTGGCAAAAGTTAAGCGCTGTGAATACTTTCTGGGTGCACTGTATGTTAGTTGCTGTTTGCACCCATAGTACAGTCCAGAAACAATAGTGCACATTTTTATTTTTTTATCCTACCTGAAACACACTGACATTGACACTGAGACGGATACTAACTAAAAAAAAAGCCTACCCCAACAAATACTGACCCTGACCTTGATCCAAACACAAACTCTGGCACTGACCTAGATCAAACCTTGATCTGGCTTTTTTTTTTATTCCTTTTATTATTTTTACACACTGTTGTCTTTCTCTTTTTCTCTGCAAGGAGAGCGAGAGAGAAAGATACAATGTATCTCTCTCCTCCATTCAGAGAGAGAAAACATGGGGGCGGGCTTCGCAGTGACTGATTGCTGTGATTGCCAATCACAGCAATCAGGTGACCCAGAATCAGGAGTTCCAGGTTCCGATCATTAGTGTGGTCAATGAGACCCTAGTCTCTGCGCTGGCAGCGTACCATGTGGCACACTCTCAGCACAAAGATAGATATGCAAATATGTGGCCCACCTAAAAAAGCTAAGTCCAGTAGGGCTGCATATTTGCATACACTCAACACCAAGGGGTCAACTTCTTAGGGGGCAGTTCCAGCCAGGGGCGGACTGACCATTTGGAAACTCGGGCACTGCCTGAGGGCCCAGAGTCAGTAGGGGGCCCCATGAGATACCCCTAGTACCTTTTTCATAGGCTTTTTTGAGTTTGGGCAAGGACACAGGGGCCCCATGATCCCCTATTGCCTGGGGGCCCCATGAGTTGTCAGTCCACTCCTGGTTCCAGCTGAATGATTGACAGTGAGCAAAGGGCAGCAACATCCTCCACTGACAATATTGAGTGTTGCTTGCCTGAGGGTGGTTTAAGACATCAATCATATTTTAGGATGTAAAAAATAAAAAGTTGAAATTGCTGAACATCTGCATCTCCTGTTCTGTGAGCACCCTAGGCTTAAGTGCCAGTGCCAACAGGTCCCACCCTTCCATCATAGTATTCCTTTTTAAAGGAAGAGGCTCTGGCACTTTTTCCCCATCATCTCATCATGCCAGGCTGCCAGGAACATCGTAAACGATTCTGACAAATTCTGCAACATTTTCTGGGCCTCTGTGCTCCATCACCAGAAGATCACAGGCTGTGGAGAGACAAAAAGAGGAAAGCCACACCCACCACCAGGGGAGCACAGAGGAACGGAATATAGACTGCTGTGCATCCTGGAACAACAAGAGCCTACTGGGAGGAACTGAGACTTATGGGAATGTAGTCCCTTGATAGAATGAGCCTGTTTGTCAGATTGGCAATGGAACTACACATCCCAGAATGACCAGGGCTATGTGGAAAGGGAAAGGAAGGACTGTTCCTTGTGTATCACCCTCCTAATTTAGCTAGGGGGAGCTAGACCCTATTGGTTAGACCAGGGGTGTCAAACTGGCGGTCCTCCAGCTGTTGCAAAACTACAAGTCCCATCATGCCTCTACATTTAGTAGTCATGCTTGTAGCTGTCAATCTTGCAATGCCTCATGGGACTTGTAGTTTGACAACAGCTGGAGGGCCGCCAGTTTGAAACCTGTGGGTTAGACAGTAACTGGTTAGCAGCTCAGGTGTGATAATCAGAGGGGTCAAATTGTGGTCAGGGTTGGGAGGCTCTGCGGGCCAGCCCCTCTGGAATTTCCCCCTGCTCTGAGGCTTTCGGAGGGCAGCCTTGGAGGCAGTGGGTGGATCTGAGGAGTGGCTGGCTGCATTCTTAAGGGACCTCAACCAATCCCCAAAAGAAGGCTGGGCAAGAGGCTGGGACTCCCTTAAAGTGTTAGAACCTGCACAGTAGCAGGATTGCGGTGGAGGAAAGGTGTAGAGAGTTGGAGGAGGATGTGAGGCTGGAGGACGAAGTCTGCCAGGTGGCCTAATGGCATGGGGCCTGTCTGTGAGCCTGGAGGTGGAGAGGCAGAAAACTTGGAGCTCACTGGCCCCCTAAGCAAGGACCACCTGTATGGCAGAGAAGAAGCAGCCCCGCTGATAGGCCTGGTAGCAGCAGCCAACCCACAAGTGTTGCTGCCTAATTGCTGGGAAGAAAGCTACTATTGCTGACTGGTGTTGCCGGCTGATTGTTGGTGAGGATGCCACTGTTGTTGACTAGTGGAAAACAGAAGGAGTCAAGTTGTCACCCCAGAAGTTGGTGAGAAGCTGCTGGCCAAACCCTACTGCCCCAAAGGGACTATATCTGAGCACACCAACTCTGGATTTGGGCCCCAATGTACTGGCCAGTATGGAAAGGGCTTGACAAAGACTATTAAACAATTATCTTAGCATTGTGCTTGGACAGAACCTTTCTAAGTATAGATATTAGGTTCTTTGGTCTGCTTGCTTAATATCAACTGGATATTCTATTTTCTACTGTTTTACTTATTTGTTTGAGGGGTTGTTGCCATTTCATTTTCTTTGATTATTATAGTATTGTATATATTGTAAAAGATCTCCCATCTTCAGCCCAGGTGTGTCAGAGAGCGTGGTGCTGCCTACAGAGTCATGGACTCTGGGAACAGGGGACCTGAGAAAACAGCGGCTCCTTCGGGGGTAAGTGCTACGTAAAAGTTTGGCCAAACCCCAACCTTTCAGAAGTTTCTGCATCTCAAATGACTGGATTATTTGCAGCCATGTGTTAAATGTAGATAAACAAGAGAGGAGATATAGCCCAAAGCAAATTTCTAAAAGGCCAAAATGTTCGAGGACGCGAAAAAAGCTGTATTTTTAGTTTTATATAGGCCCCATAGGCTGGTAGTGTGGGAAATAAAGTATGCGGGAACTGGAAAGGTTTCTGTGACACCCTCAGCCCGGAGACTGACTTTGTAGATGTCCCTGAAGCACCGAACATGATATTATTTCATCCTGAAAAATGGAAGTTTATAATATATGGAATTTTTTTTTAGCTGTAATTATCCCATCCTGCGTGATTTGCGTTGGCAGACGTCCCCATCTCTGGCTAAGGGACAAACAGCATCAAGGTTATTTGCTCCTAGCGATCTGCCTGCTGCTTCGTGTTTGATGACTTACCCAAGCGAGGGGGTGATAGACGCTCTCCTTAAATACTCCTCTTAGCATTATATCATCCAGGAGCCGACTTGGCACAAGAGTCAGCTATAAAATTATTACAGGTTTACATTTTACGAGTGCTGGAAGAACATAAAGTCCCAGACGCTGCATATTGTGTCTGCATTAGAAGATCACACATAAAGCAGACTTTTACGCCACTAATTTGGTGTGGTGCTGAGGGGCTGCGTCAGCTTCACTGGGAATCTGCTTCACGCCACTGGGACCATCAGAGAGACGGGACTGGGGAGGGAATGATTCTAATTTTAATACCTGATCTAATTTCTGTTAACATTGTGGGGTACATGTTATTCTTGTCCTGAAATACTCTGCTCTGCTGGAGGACTCCGCTCCTTCCTCTATAACTCTCCTCTCCTGAAATACTCTGCGCTGCTGGAAGACTCCGCTCCTTCCTCTATAACTCTCCTCTCCTGAAATACTCTGCACTGCTGGAGGACTCCGCTCCTTCCTCTATAACTCTCCTCTCCTGAAATACTCTGCACTGCTGGAGGACTCCGCTCCTTCCTCTATAACTCTCCTCTCCTGAAATACTCTGCACTGCTGGGGGACTCCGCTCCTTCGTCTATAACTCCTCTCCTGAAATACTCTGCACTGCCGGAGGACTCTGCTCCTTCCTCTATAACTCTCCTCTCCTGAAATACTCTGCACTGCCGGAGGACTCCGCTCCTTCCTCTATAACTCTCCTCTCCTGAAATACTCTGCACTGCTGGAGGACTCCTCTCCTTCCTCTATACCTCTCCTCCCCTGAAATACTCTGCGCTGCTGGAGGACTCCGCTCCTTCCTCTATAACTCCTCTCCTGAAATACTCTGCGCTGCCGGAGGACTCCGCTCCTTCCTCTATAACTCTCCTCTCCTGAAATACTCTGCACTGCCGGAGGACTCCGCTCCTTCCTCTATAACTCTCTTCTCCTGAAATACTCTGCACTGCTGGAGGACTTCGCTCCTTCCTCTATAACTCCTCTCCTGAAATACTCTGCTCTGCTGGAGGACTCCGCTCCTTCCTCTATAACTCTCCTCTCCTGAAATACTCTGCGCCGCTAGAGGACTTCGCTCCTTCCTCTATAACTCTCCTCTCCTGAAATACTCTGCGCTGCTGGAGGACTCCGCTCCTTCCTCTATAACTCTCCTCCCCTGAAATACTCTGCGCTGCTGGAGGACTCCGCTCCTTCCTCTATAACTCCTCTCCTGAAATACTCTGCGCTGCCGGAGGACTCCGCTCCTTCCTCTATAACTCTCCTCTCCTGAAATACTCTGCACTGCCGGAGGACTCCGCTCCTTCCTCTATAACTCTCCTCTCGTGAAATACTCTGCACTGCCGGAGGACTCCGCTCCTTCCTCTATAACTCTCCTCTCCTGAAATACTCTGCACTGCCGGAGGACTCCGCTCCTTCCTCTATAACTCCTCTCCTGAAATACTCTGCTCTGCTGGAGAACTCCGCTCCTTCCTCTATAACTCTCCTCTCCTGAAATACTCTGCACTGCCAGAGGACTCCGCTCCTTCCTCTATAACTCCTCTCCTAAAATACTCTGCTCTGCTGGAGAACTCCGCTCCTTCCTCTATAACTCTCCTCTCCTGAAATACTCTGCGCCGCTAGAGGACTTCGCTCCTTCCTCTATAACTCCACTCCTGAAATACTCTGCACTGCTGGAGGACTCCGCTCCTTCCTCTATAACTCTCCTCTCCTGAAATACTCTGCTCTGCTGGAGAACTCCGCTTCTTCCTCTATAACTCTCCTCTCCTGAAATACTCTGCGCTGCCGGAGGACTCCGCTCCTTCCTCTATAACTCTCCTCTCCTGAAATACTCTGCACTGCTGGAGGACTCCGCTCCTTCCTCCATAACTCTCCTCTCCTGAAATACTCTGCTCTACTGGAGGACTTCGCTCCTTCCTCTATAACTCCTCTCCTGAAATACTCTGCACTGCCGGAGGACTCCGCTCCTTCCTCTATAACTCTCCTCTCCTGAAATACTCTGCTCTGCTGGAGAACTCCGCTCCTTCCTCTATAACTCTCCTCTCCTGAAATACTCTGCGCCGCTAGAGGACTTCGCTCCTTCCTCTATAACTCCACTCCTGAAATACTCTGCACTGCTGGAGGACTCCGCTTCTTCCTCTATAACTCTCCTCTCCTGAAATACTCTGCTCTGCTGGAGAACTCCGCTCCTTCCTCTATAACTCTCCTCTCCTGAAATACTCTGCGCCGCTAGAGGACTTCGCTCCTTCCTCTATAACTCCTCTCCTGAAATACTCTGCTCTGCTGGAGGACTCCGCTCCTTCCTCTATAACTCTCCTCTCCTGAAATACTCTGCTCTACTGGAGGACTCCGCTCCTTCCTCTCCTCTCCTCTCCTCTCCTGAAATACCTGGTTGCTGCAGCTTATATTTACAGTTTCACTAAGCGCTTGTAAGCAGGGGTAGTTAGCTAGTCTGCCACTAGGTGTCTCTGTTCCAAAATAGTGTATGTTAGCAGTGAATAATGTAATTGGGTGTTAGGTCCCTTGTAGACAATGCCTGTCTGTAGTGATGTAATGGGTGCAGTCAGTGCCCATATATATACCAGGTTGGGATTGTATAGAGTGGGACTTGAAAGGAGAGATGGGTCCCAACACTGTGGTGCTCCCAAGGAGAGGGAGAGACTATGTAAAAAGGAAGATAACACAGTGGTTTTAAAGTTTGAAGATCTTTTACCTTCATGTATTCTGTGCATGAAGGTAAAAATCTTTGTGTCTACTGCTTCCTCCACAGCCCCCCTCCCCCAGTACATACCTAAGCCCAATCTTGATACAGCCATGTGCACAAGAGCAGTGGCTCCCCTGGGTATCTCTCTCCTCATTGGCTGAGATACAGCAGCAGGTGGCATTGGCTCCCACTGCTATCTTATAGACACATAGGTTGGGGTTTGGGAACAAGCACGCAAGAGTGCCCCCATAGCGATTGGATTGGGAGTGTTCGACGGGGGGGAGGTGAGAGCACCAGCGGGGGCACTGAGAAGGGGAGAATCAGGGCTGCTCTGTGCAAAACCATTACACAGAGCAGGTTAGTATAACATGTTTGTTATTAAAAAAAAAAGTTATTTAAAAAAAATAAGCCTTCAATATTACTTTAAGAGTGATGAGTAATGCACTGCTTTCACATAAGGACTGCTACGATACGTCCACTTTATGTGTGATTAGCAAAGTAATGCCAAGCGACCCCGGATAGTATTCCAACTAAGCCCTGGTTCACACTGAATCCAGCTTTGAAATTGTGTGACTTCACTTAAAGTCGGATGGCAGTGTGACTTCAGGTGTGACTTGATAGACATCTGTGCAACTTCATGCACAGATGTCTATGCAAGTCGCTCCCGAAATTGTTGAAAGTAGTGCAGGAACTACTTTTCAAATTGGTGCAACTCCAACGAAGAGTAGGTATAGATCAGATGATAACAGGAAACCGACAGGAGAATGTCTACACACCCCATCCTTGGTCACCGTTATGGGGATCGATCCTGAACCAACACCTTTGATTGCTGGAGCCACTGCACGAAAGGTCCTCCCCAGATAGTTTGTCTATGTGATGTGTCACTGCCATCTTCTGAAGAACCCAGTAAAGCGTGGAAACCATATTTTGTTGTGAACTTTCCTTTCCTTGAAAATAAAGGCTAATGGCTGGGAATGTCATGGGAAGGCTTCTGGGAAAGAGATGGGCACAATATGGTGGAGTAGAGGGCTACAAGCAGGTGGGTCATTGTTCTGTCCTAGAAGAAGCGAGGTGAGGATTTGCACCTGTTGGCACCAACGCCCAGCCAACCAGAAGCCCCCTTACACGACACCCTAGCTACAAATTTCCTATATGGCAGCCGTAGCATCATTTGCATCATCTCTCCTTACCCAATCACAGGCTTTGCATTCTGGGATCAAAAGCTTTCTGTGAATAGGTAGGGGAGAGGAGGGGCAGGTAGAGCAGCTGCTGTGTTGAAGAGCCGTATCTCTCCTCTCGGAGCAACGAAATCTAAGGAAAGCCATAATATCCATGCTCAGGTACCCAGTCTTTTGTCAACAAAATAGAGATATTTATGAAGTAGCATTCTCTACCTTGCAATTAACTCCTTGTATGCTAACAAACAATTAAATGCGTATTTTTTTCCTGACGTTCTTCTTTGACCCTTTCCTCAAAATTGGGCCTGGGCAATCTCCCAATGCCAGTGAGTCATGAAAGTGCTCAAGTTTTGGCTTATAGAGTGGATCTGAGATCTTCGGCTGACAATTTCCACTGCCGCAGCATTTTCAGCCACAGAGCAATCTAGACTCTGTTAGCTGACCATGATGAACATTGAAATCCCTCTAATCACTCAAATCAAATGGACAAACTAAATGGTCAGGTTTGGTCAGTTGGCCTGCCAGGCCGAAGCTCTGACTGGCACACTGAGTGATGTCATTGTGACAATGATGTCACTTGGCTGTGGGTTTGTTGACAATAAGCAGCCAGACATGGAACTGTCTTTTTGATTGAAAAGATACTTTTATTACAGAAGCATCAAAAACAACATGATACGTGTAATCGGGGTACATCTCACCCTGTACTGCGACGCAGCGCACCACATAGCAATACAGTTCAAGCATACAATAAATACATTCAGAAATAAATACATTCGCTCAGCGGTATGATGCCTGACGTGATGTGCAGAGGATGAATCCCCAGACCACCACGTCATGCATGACGCCGCTTACCCCAAAAACCATAGCATCCTGATACACAGTACTAAGTCATGCAATAAACGAAAGCGAAAAACCGAAAAACCGAAAATCACAGTTTACAATAGGCATCGGGTGTGTGTGTGGGGGGGGGGGGAGGAAGGGGGAAACACAGGCCCGAAGCTTTATTGAAAGACAAAGACACGCAAGGGGGAGTAGGGGGAAGGGGGAAATCTTCAGACGTCCTCTTCCTCCTTAAAGTCCATCAAGGAATAGTCTCTGAGCAGACTGAGGATCAGTCTGCGGCAGTCCTCAATGGACATCCTCTCCCGCTGGTGGATGAGGCGCTTTCTGGCGCACCATAAAGCGTCCTTAAAACAACACAGCACCCGCCAGGCGCCGTCAATGTCCTCCAGAGAAAAGGTTCCACAGAACAGTCCATTCAACACCCCAAAGTGAGTGATGGCTGTCTGTGGTACAAAGTCCTTGAGTTCAGGTTCCAGGGCCCCCAACAGGCCCTGAGCAAATGAGCACTCCCAGAAAACGTGGTAAGACGTTTCCTCGTGGATGATGCAGAAGGGGCAGTGTCTGTATCTGCTCAGGTTCCTGGCATGCATAAATGTCCTGAGAGGCAACTCCCCTTGGATTGCCATCCATGCCAGGTCTTTGTGCCTGTTGGTAAGGATGTTGGAAGAAACATTCCTCCAGACCACCTTGCAGGTGTCTGAAGGCAGGCCTGGAACCGACTCCAAAATGTCGCTGGCTCGGATGAGCTTGTAGATAGTTTTTGGCTTCCACAAGTCAGGCTTGACTCCCTGCAGCCCTTGCTCCCTGATGAACTTGAAGGTATCCAAGTAGTACCAAGGAGTGTCCCAGTTGTAGGGGATGGAACTATCCCAAGTGTCCCACCCCAGGGACCTCCAGAGAGGCAACAGGAAGAAGCGAGACATTGCGTTCCCGCCAGAGTCCATAATCCGTCTGGGCAAAGTTCTGCAGACGCAGTTGCAAGCAAAGAACACCCTCAGCTGGGTGGCGATGTCGGGCACGCCCTTACCGCCCTTGAGGGGTTCCTTGAACATGACTGCCCGCTTCACTCTGTCCATCTTGGAGCCCCAGATGAAGTGAAACACCGCCCTGGTGATGGCCTTACAGGTGTTGACCCGAGGGGGCCAGGCCTGGGCGAGGTACTGCAACACAGGGAGAATCTCGCTGCGGAGTACCAGTGTCTTCCCTTCGATGGTGAGGTCTCTGAGGCTCCAGAGTCCAAACTTTTGACGCATCTTGGCCAGTCTCTCCTCCCAAGACTTCAGGGCTGCGCCCTCGGCACCAAACCAAACTCCCAAAATCTTCATGAAGTCTGTCTTGATGCCAAAGGGCATGGATGCAGAAGAAGGCAGGAACCACTTTCCGAAGAGCATGACTTCTGACTTCCCGCAGTTGACCTTTGCCCCCGAAGCTTGACCGAAGTCCTCGCAGGTCTGGACGAGCAGGTCGATGGAGCGCTGGTTGGCACAGAACACCGTCACGTCGTCCATGTAGAGCGAGCACTTCACTACCCGTCTGTCTGGTCCCGGTGCGGTGATTCCCCCGATCTCTGGATTCCGTCTGATGCATTCGGCGAAGAGCTCTATACAGCAAACAAAAAGCAGAGGTGAGAGAGGACAGCCTTGTCTGACCCCGGAGAGGACCAGGGGGTCAGTCTTCCAGCCGTTCACCTGCACGGAACTACAAATGCCGTTATACATCATATCCACAACCGAACAGAACATTTCCCCAAGACCAAACCTGCGCAGGGCTCTGCACATAAACCCATGGGAGACACGGTCAAAGGCCTTTTCCTGGTCAAGACTGACCAGGGCCGCGTGCACACGGCGGTCTTTGATGTACTGGACCGTGTCCCGGACAAGCGCTAGGCTGTCCGCAATCCTGCGGCCAGGAATGCCACAAGTCTGATCCGGGTGGATTATCTGTTCGATGACAGCCTTCAACCTGTTCGCCATAACTTTGGCGAGGATCTTGTAGTCCACGTTCAAGAGAGAGATGGGACGCCAATTTTTCAAGTCACATCTCTCCCCCTTACGCTTGTACAGGATCGTGATCATCCCCTCCCTCAACGAAGGAGGCATCTTGCCCTCCACCACCATCTCCTCGTACAGCTCGAGCAGGTCCGGGCCCACGAGATCCCACAGCGCTACATAAAGCTCCGCTGGGAGACCGTCGCAGCCCGGGGACCTGCCTCGCCTAAAGGATTTAGCGGCAGAGTGCAGTTCCTCCAACGTCAAGGGGGCGTTGGTGGCCGACAAACCTGCAGGATCAATAGCATTAGAGATACCTGACAAGAACCTGTCGGCCGCTGCCGTGTCTGTTGCTTTGGGGGAGTAGAGGTCGGAGTAGTAGTCGCTGACCACTTCCATCACGGCCTCCTTCCCCTTGTGGAGTGTTCCAGTCTTGTCGCGCAGCTCAGACAGGGGAGTGTGTCCTGAGTGGAGTTTCCTGAAAAAGAAAGAGTTACACTTCTCACCTTTCTCGAGATGCTCCACCTTGGCACGGAAGACAATGTGCCTGGATTCTTCCTCAAAGTGCTTTTTCAAGCTCTTCTTGGTGTCCTCCAGGTCTTGTCTCACGTCCCAGCCACAGAGATGAAGGTCCTGCAGAGACTGCAGCTGACGCTGCAATCTCCTGAGTTCCCTCCTCCTGGCGCACACTTGCTGGCGTCCCCTGGCCTGAAAGAAGCTGCGCAGCTTGACTTTCACGAACTCCCACCAGTCGCTTACCTTGGGAAAGAAAGACTTCTCCCCTCGCCAGGTACCGTAGGTTTCCCTGAGCTCCTCTAGCAGTTCCTCATCGTCCAGCAGGGTGCAATTCAGCTTCCAGGAGCCTGGGCCCGGGGCAAAGCCATCTCCCAGAGCACCTTGAAAGTGAATGGCCCTGTGGTCAGAGAAAAAGCAGGGAACCATGGAGAACCCGCGGTGCCTGACTGCCCTGGAGGTGAGCACAAAGTCAATCCTGGAGCGCACAGATCCATCGGGGCGGCTCCATGAGTAGTTCACGGAACCGCGCCCCACGGAACCCACTGCGTCTCGCAGGGAAGTCTCCGCAATCATCTCCCGGAGCAGCTTCGAGGTGGCATCGAGTTTTGCGTACATGCTGGAGCTGCGCCCATCCTCCTCTATCGGACAGTTAAAATCACCGCCGATTACTACTGTTCTCGTTGTGGCGAGTTGCGTCCGCAGGGTTTGGAAAAGTTCCAGCCGCGCGTTCTTCTCCGGGGAGGCGTACACGTTGATGAGCCTAACGGGCTCCCCCGCCCACGAACCGTCTATGACCAGAAGGCGGCCACAGACGAGCTCATGGACGGAGTCAACAGTGAAACGTCCTCCCCTGATAAGAACCGCAACCCCTGCGGACTTGCAATCGCCACCCCCAGACCAGTAGGAGGGACCGTGGGTCCACTGGGAGGATAAATGAGTGTACCTCCTCAGAGGGGGAAGTGCGCACTCCTGAAGCATGTACACATCACTCTGCTGTGTGGAAAGAAAGGTCAGCACAGTCTGCCTCCTAGACATATCCTTGATGCTCCTCACATTAATGGAAAAGATAGAGATCTCAGCCATCATGGGAAAGAGATGAAGGGGTTAGTCGGCAGGGGCTGTGCCTACCTCCCCTGGGGAGGGGGGGGCGACCTCTGCGGCCTGGCCAGGGTCCTGGCTCAGTCCGATCTGGTTGAGGACCTCGTTGAGGACCTCATCGAAGTCGGTGGAGAGATCTGGCCCCGACCGGGTCAGAGCCATCTCTTCTTCCACCTCCTCCTCTTCCTCCAGTGTGTCGAGGTCTTCCCCCACGGGGTCGGGACCTGCGGCATTCTGGAGGACAGCAGGCCGTTTGGTGGCGGAGGAGGGTTCCTCCGCCGCCGGGCTGGCCTGCTCCTTCTTCCGCTTCCTGATCCCCGCCGCAGAGCTGCTGACGGGGGTGGCAGGGGGAAGGGGCGGGAAATCCTCCTGTGAGGACAGGTCGGGGGGGGTGGAACCGGGCCCGGGAGGGGTGGGGGAGGGGGGGGCAGGGGTGGGGGGGGCAGGGGCGGGAGGGGCAGGAGGGACGGGGGCGGGGGGGGGCAGGAGGGGCAGGGGCGGGAGGGGCAGGAGGGCCAGGGGCGGGGGGGGAGGAAGGCCAGGGGCGGGGGGGGGCGGGAGGGCCAGGGGCAGGGGGACCAGGGTCCGGGGGGGCTGGGGTGGGGGGAGGGGGGTTCCTCTTACCTGGGTCCTTTGGGGGTTTCTGTGTTGCTGGTTTGGCGGCAGAGCCCTTGCTCAGGGCCCCAGCATACGTCCTGCTTCTCTCTGGGCAGTCCCTGTAGACGTGCTCTGACCGTCCACAGAGGTTGCAGGTTTTGGACCTCGGGCAATCCTTGGTCTCGTGACCTGCAGACCGGCAGAACCTACATGAAAGCACATGGCAATCCTTACCCTCGTGCCCCGGCTGTCCGCACCTGCGGCATGACTGGGGTTGATCCGGGTAGTGTAGGAGTCCTGCTGACGCTCCCAGGGAAAAGCACTGTTGCAGGTGTTGGAGATCTCCAGCGGGACGATCTCTCAGCAATCTGCAAAACACAGACCACTTACCTGTCCAGAAGCCGTTGGCGTCTAGTATCCGGACTGGGTCCTTCAACACGACGCAAAACCTTTGGAGGTAGGTGGCGATGTCTCTACCAGGGACATGAGGGTTCCTCATGGACACCGTGATCCGCCTTTCGTCCCTTTGAATGGGAGAGTTCGCGGTGAACTTTCGGAAGAGGGAGTCGGGTCCAGAGGTCTTCACTGCCTCCCAGTACCTTCTGCATACCTGTAGAGAGACAAAGGTTATGAAGAAAACGCCTTTCATGAAGGACTGCACCGACAGGGTCTCTGCCTTGCTGAATCCTTGTTCAAGGATCATTTTCTTCCCGAAGACTTCCGGGGTCATGTCCGGGATTCTGCCTTCCACCTCTTTCAGCCGCAGCACGACTGCCTGCTTCATCCAGGGCTCCAGTGGAGGGAGACCGTCTGCAGGGCCGGGGCGATCTGAGGTGGAGGTGGAGGCGGAGGGGGCTTCTCCCGGGGTCTTGGCAGGGGCGGCGTTCTGTGGCTTCTTCGTAGTCTGCTTCTTCCCCATCTTGTCGCAGAGGAGTTCTCAGGAGGGCTTCCCAGAGATCTTGATCGGATTCCTTCTCCTTCTTCTTCCTCGGCGGCTTCACTCTTGCTTAGCCTTTGAAAAGGCTATTGAGCGTCTACTGCCCGGAGGTAGTAACGCAGAGTGAACAAGGGGGGGGGAAGATCACGAACTCGTTCTGTGTGGGGGCTAAGCCTCAAACCCAATAGCAGCAAGCAGGTGAAGCCGAATTTAATCGACGATCCTACAAGGCCGACATGGAACTGTCATTCGCAGCAAGAGTGTGATGGGAGCGGATTGTCGTGGCCCCGGTCGCCATGTTTGTGCTGGCAGGACATTGTTCATTGTGGTTGACATGGTTGATGATGGATCTACATAGCTGGGAAACCTGGTTGAATTTGGATTTAAGTCATGAGGCATTTTTTTACAATCTAAATTATTTTATACGGTGCCTGTGTTTATTCATTTTGTCAATTCATTTTTTTCTTCATTAAAAAGTATTAGGGGTAGTATGTATCCATTACTCATTTACATAGGGGGTGTGGATATCTGGAAGCCCACTATTTTAAACGGGTCATCCAGATTCTAATAAATCCACCCTGCAGACCACAATCACCTGGCCAGAGATGTGGAGATGAGGCCCTTGTCCCCTTCAACATGGGGACAAAGTGCTTTGCCACCCATTGTCGGCATGTCAACAAGTAGCTTGGTATGGTTAAGGGGGGCTGCCTCTCCATTTCTTGGCCAACTGGGAGAAGGTTCACTCATGGAATTTTGGGGGATCCAATGCAAAAATCCCCCCAAATCCCAAAATCTTAGATAGGAGTCTGGTATCAGTTTTTATGGGAGACCCCATGCAGGTTTGGGGTTCCCTCAAAAACCTATAAGATTTTTTCAGTGTTTGGTGAACATCCAACAAACCGATCTTTGCTTGGCTCCTCTTCACTCGCGTCCACTACAAATTCTGAACCAAAGCTGGATCCCATGCACAAAAAAAAAAAATAATGTGGGCCCCTTAATTCCCAAAATCTTAGATAGGTGTCTGGTATCAGTTTTTACGTGAGACTCCATGCAAAAAAAAAAGACATGGGCCCCTACAAAATCTTAGATAGGGGTTTGGCATAATTGTTTATGGGAGACCCCATGCAAAAAGAAATGGCTTGGGGTTCCCTGAAAAAACTAAGATTTTTTCAAGTGTTTGGTGAACATCCAACAAACCGATCTTTGCTTGGCTCCTCTTCACTAGTGCCCACTACAAATTCTGAGCCAAAGCTGGAGCCTATGAACCATACAACGTCAAACCACGTGATCAGCAACAATGCCGAGTCCTATCTGGTTACTGGGAACCACATGAAGTCCTATTTCCTGTCTAGTGCACAAATGTTGTTTTTCTATTTTTCCAAAATAGGGGACAAAGTGCTTTGCCACCCCGTTGCCGACATGTCAACAAGTAGCTTGGTATGGTTAAGGGGAGCTGCCTCTCCATTTCTTAGCCAGCTGGGGGAAGGTTCACTCTTCTTTGCTTTATGTGTGTTATCCCTGTCAAAAACCCTTACTAGACCCCAATCTATGTAGGGATCAGATGGATTTTGGAGGATTCCATGCAAAAAAACAAAAACAAATAACGTGGGCCCCTTAAATCTCAAAATCTTAGATAGGTGTCTGGTATCAGTTTTTATGTGAGACTCCATGCAAAAACAAAGACATGGGCCCCTACAAAATCTTAGATAGGTGTCTGGTATCAGTTTTTACATAAGACTCTATGCAAAAAAAAAGACATGGGCCCCTACAAAATCTTAGATAGGGGTCTGGTATAAGCTTTTTCTGGGAGACCCCATGCAAAAAGAAATGGCTTGGGGTTCCCTCAAAAAACTAAGATTTTTTCAAGTGTGATGAACATCCAACAAACCGATCTTTGCTTGGCTCCTCTTCACTAGTGTCCACTACAAATTCTGAGCCAAAGCTGGAGCCTATGAACCATACAACATCAAACCACGTGATCAGCAACAATGCCGAGTCCTATCTGGTTACTGGGAACCAAATGAAGTCCTATTTCCTGTCTAGTGCACAAATGTTGTTTTTCTATTTTTTAAAAATAGGGGACATGGGGACAAAGTGCTTTGCCACCCCATTGTTGGCATGTCAACAAGTAGCTTGGTATGGTTAAGGGGGGCTGCCTCTCCATTTCTTAGCCAGCTGGGGGAAGGTTCACTCTTCTTTGCTTTATGTGTGTTATCCCTGTTAAAAACCCTACTAGACCTCAATCTATGTAGGGATCAGATGGGTTTTGGAGGATTCCATGCAAAAAAAACAAAAACAAATAACGTGGGCCCCTTAAATCCCAAAATCTTAGATAGGTGTCTGGTATCAGTTTTTACGTGAGACTCCATGCAAAAACAAAGACATGGGCCCCTACAAAATCTTAGATAGGTATCTGGTATCAGTTTTTACATAAGACTCCATGCAAAAAAAAAGACATGGGCTCCTACAAAATCTTAGATAGGTATCTGGTATCAGTTTTTACATGAGAGTCCATGCAAAAGAAAAAAAAAGACATGGGCCCCTGCAAAATCTTAGATAGGGGTCTGGTATAAGTTTTTTCTGGGAGACCCCATGCAAAAAGAAATGGCTTGGGGTTCCCTCAAAAAACTAAGATTTTTTTCAAGTGTTTGGTGAACATCCAACAAACCGATCTTTGCCTGGCTCCTCTTCACTAGTGCCCACTACAAATTCTGAGCCAAAGCTGGAGCCTATGAACCATACAACATCAAGCCAAGTGATCAGCAATAATGCCGAGTCCTATCTGGTTACTGGGAACCAAATGAAGTCCTATTTCCTGTCTAGTGCACAAATTTTGTATTTCTATTTTTCCAAAATAGGGGACATTGGGACAAAGTGCTTTGCCACCCCATTGTCGGCATGTCAACAAGTAGTTTGGTATGGTTAAGGGGAGCTGACTCTCCATTTCGTGGCCAGCTGGGGGAAGGTTCAATTTTCTTTGTTTTATGTGTGTTATCCCTGTCAAAAACCCTTACTAGACCCCAATCTATGTAGGGATCAGATGGATTTTGGGGGATCCCATGCAAAAAAAAAATTGATGTGGGCCCCTTAAATCCCAAAATCTTACATAGGTGTCTGGTATCAGTTTTTATGCGAGACTCCATGCAAAAACAAAGACATGGGCCCCTACAAAATCTTAGATAGGTATCTGGTATCAGTTTTTACATGAGAGTCCACGCAAAAGAAAAAAAAAGACATGGGCCTCTGCAAAATCTTAGACAGGGATCTGGTATAAGTTTTTTTCTGGGAGGACCAATGCAAAAAGAAATGGCTTGGGGTTCCCTCAAAAAACTAAGATTTTTTCAAGTGTTTGGTGAACATCCAACAAACCGATCTTTGCTTGGCTCCTCTTCACTAGTGCCCACTACAAATTCTGAGCCAAAGCTGGAGCCTATGAACCATACAACATCAAACCACGTGATCAGCAACAATGCCGAGTCCTATCTGGTTACTGGCAACCACATGAAGTCCTATTTCCTGTCTAGTGCACTAATGTTGTTTTTTCTATTTTTCCAAAATAGGGGACATGGGGACAAAGTGCTTTGCCACCCCATTGTCGGCATGTCAACAAGTAGCTTGGTAGGGATCAGATGGATTTTGGAGGATTCCATGCAAAAAAACAAAAACAAATAACGTGGGCCCCTTTAATCCCAAAATCTTAGATAGGTGTCTGGTATCAGTTTTTACGTGAGACTCCATGCAAAAACAAAGACATGGGCCCGTGAAAAATCTTAGATGGGTGTCTGGTATCAGTTTTTACGTGAGACTCCATGCAAAAACAAAGACATGGGCCCCTGCAAAATCTTAGATAGGTGTCTGGTATCAGTGTTTGCAAAAAAAAAAAAGACACGGGCCCCTGCAAAATCTTAGACAAGGGTCTGGTATAATTTTTTTATGGGAGACCCCATGCAAAAAGAAAAGTGCTTTGCCACCCCATTGTCGGCATGTCAACAAGTAGCTTGGTATGGTTAAGGGGGGCTGCCTCTCCATTTCTTGGCCAACCGGGAGAAGGTTCACTCATGGAATTTTGTGGGATCCCATGCAAAAACAAAAAAAATGATCTGGGCCCCCCAAATCCCTAAATCTTAGATAGGAGTCTGGTATCAGTTTTTATGGCAGACCCCATGCATAAAGAAAAGCTTTGGGGTTCCCTCAAAAACCTATAATATTTTTTCAAGTGTTTGGTGAACATCCAACAAAGCGATCTTTGCTTGGCTCCTCTTCACTAGTGTCCACTACAAAGAGCCTATGAACCATACAACGTCAAACCAAGTGATCAGCAACAATGCCGAGTCCTATCTGGTTACTGGGAACCACATGAAGTCCTGTTTCCTGTCTAGTGCACAAATGTTGTTTTTCTATTTTTCCTTTTCAGTTCTGATTCCGTCTAAACTCGCAATCCTCTTATTTGACAATTTAACACACATTTAAACAGAGAAGCGAGAGGCTGCCAAGCTCTTTTCTCCTTCATCGAGGTACGGCTTTGGCTCGCTGTAACGGAACATTGGCGTTTCATTGAGACTGATTGCTGTACGCCGAGGTCAGAACACATTTCAGGTAGCAAACCCCATGCTGTTCTATTGATATCCGAACAAGCGAAACCAACATTTTAATTAATGGAATACATAACACAAACCACCAATAAACTCTCTTTTAACGTTACTATTTTCAGCGGCTCCAATTACCTCCTTTTGTTCTGCAGGTTTTGTTGGGTTCTGAAAGCTTTTCTTTAGCAATCACCGGCAACATTCAGGGGATAATAAAAGACCAAACACCATTTTCACTTAAAGGAGTATTTCTTTTTAGTCCTCATGCATACTGGACATTTTTACAGCAGCTGTTTTTGGCTTTTGACGTTTTTTGACTTTTTTTCTACAGCTAGTAAACCCCCCAGCATGTTATCCTATGGGGTTTATTTACTAAAGCTGGAGAGTCCAAAATCAGACTCCCTTCTGCAGAGAAACCAATCAGCTTCCAGGTTTCATTGCCAAAGCTTCATTGAACAAGCTGAGGTTAGAAGCTGATTGGTTTCTATGCAGAAGGGAGTCTGATTTTGGACTTTCCAGCTTTAGTAAATAAACCCCTATGTGTGCATGTACACATAGACTGTAATCAATGTTTTTTGGCAGGGACATTTTATGGCTGGATAAAAAGCCCAGAACTAGTGGGTTTCTAGAGGAGTTTTTTTAGCTGTAAAAACACTCCAATTCTGAAAAACGCAAAAAAAGCAATAAAACGCAGCAAACCAGCATTTCTGTACATTTTTTTACCAGAAAAATAATTTTTTTTGGTAAAAAAAAAACAGATCCACTTTAGCCAAGCAGCCACAGATAAGGGGCTAGTTGGGTTGGCCACCTTACTGCCCTCTCCTCTTATCTAGCCCAGGGGGTGTGTGGGATTACTCACTCAGTCCTCTTCTGCAAGCTTGTGGGTTGGAGGCTGCCTTCAGGCCTTACAATGGGCTGGCTCCTTCCATGATTCCCAGACTGTCCTCTATTAGGAGACAGCTGAGATTGAGAGATGCTCCCTTCCAACTCCTGTCTGTAGGTAGGCCCTTCTTCTAGGACCCCTCCCAGGCTCCACACTCCAGCCTTCACTCCATTTTCCACTTCACTCTGACCACTTCCTAGTCAGGGTCTCTCATACTTAAGGGCTGCCCTGACCCCACACCAAGCCTCCTCCTTGGGGATTGGTCAGAGTCCCCTGAGTATGCATATCAGCCCCTCCTCACCCCCACCCACTGCCTTCTAGAAACTTCTCAAGTTTCTAGAACAGGGGAGGTATCAGGGCACTGATCTGCAGAGCCCTCAGCCCTGACCTAAAAATGACCTATCTAACTCATCCCAGGATAGCTCACCCCAGGCTGCTATTCGGCCTCTAACTGAAAAACCTAGCTAGCACCCCCTAGCTAACTATAGGGGCGCTACATAACCATTGCACTGGATCTTTAAATTCCCAGAAAACCAGTTACTCCACATCCTGCCTGACAGACAAGCCTTCTCTGAAAAAATTTATGTTGCCTGGCAACCATTCACAACAGGGTTCCCCCTTCATCTTTGTATCAAGTCCCCAAAATAAATTGTTTCAAGATCTCGGTCAAAAACAAAGGCAACCATGAGAGACCGCGTTCCTGATAAAACAATGAGCCTTCGATACAGCGAGCCGGTCCGCTTGTCTTCCCAGAATCTGGAGGAAACAAAAAAAAATCTCCTGTGATAATTAGCGGTTGCTCTGGAACGGTTTAATTCGTTCTTTCCGTAGCGCTGACGGGATGTAAATGTTACTGCCGTCAATCAATGAAGAAGGCATTAAACAAGAGCTCCCTTCGCTCTCGATATTGTCAGCGGGCGCCGGCGAAGTGAGCGAGTGGGTGTATGTTGGAGCCGAGATACTTTTCAAGCTCGAGAACAGAAAGGTCAAAACTCCCAAAGAGGACGAGGAAGAGTACAATTTAATATAATGGCGCCTATTCAGAGTGTGATTTTGGCGGCTTTCTTTTCCTCAGAAGATAATTTTTGGTTAGCGTCACTTGAGGCTTAGAAATAACTATAAATGACAGAATGTAACAAGCGTACAGCGACAAAGTGGTTTTAGGTCATGCAGAAGAGACAAGTGCGTCCATTATTCACAGCTACAGGTTGTGTTAATCTCTGCACAGTATTTTACGGTAAAATTGTACAATTTGAGATTTTTGATAACAAAAAAAAAAAAAAAGATTAAAAAGTGATATTAAAATGTTAATAAACCCCGGACCCCTGCATTCACTATATTTGCTCTCCCCGGACCCCTGCATTCACTATATCCGCTCTCCCCGGACCCTGCATTCACTATATCTGGTCTCCCTGGACCCTGCATTCACTATATCCGATCTCCCCGGACCCTGCATTCACTATATCTGGTCTCCCTGGACCCCGCATTCACTAAATCTGGTCTCCCCGGACCCCGCATTCACTATATCCGCTCTCCCCGGACCCCGCATTCACTATATCTGGTCTCCCTTGACCCTGCATTCACTATATCCGATCTCCCCGGACCCTGCATTCACTGTATCCGGTCTCCCGGACCCTGCATTCACTATATCCGCTCTCCCCGGACCCTGCATTCACTATATCCGCTCTCCCCGGACCCCGCATTCACTATATCTGGTCTCCCTGGACCCCGCATTCACTAAATCTGGTCTCCCCGGACCC
Source organism: Staurois parvus (assembly GCF_062004578.1). NCBI lineage: Eukaryota > Metazoa > Chordata > Amphibia > Anura > Ranidae > Staurois > Staurois parvus. Next base: position 97,113 of record NW_028318283.1, read on the forward strand.
TGCATTCACTATATCTGGTCTCCCCGGACCCTGCATTCACTATATCTGGTCTCCCCGGACCCTGCATTCACTATATCTGGTCTCCCCGGACCCTGCATTCACTATATCCGCTCTCCCCAGACCCTGCATTCACTATATCCGCTCTCCCCGGACCCTGCATTCACTATATCTGGTCTCCCCGGACCCTGCATTCACTAAATCTGGTCTCCCCGGACCCTGCATTCACTATATCCGCTCTCCCCGGACCCCGCATTCACTATATCCGCTCTCTCCGGACCCTGCATTCACTATATCTGGTCTCCCCGGACCCTGCATTCACTATATCCAATCTCCCTGGACCCGGCATTCACTATATCCGCTCTCCCCAGACCCTGCATTCACTATATCTGGTCTTCCCGGACCCTGCATTCACTATATCCGGTCTCTCAGGACCCTGCATTCACTATATCTTGTCTCCCCGGACCCCGCATTCTCTATATTTGGTCCTCCCGGACCCTGCATTCACTATATCTGGTCTCTCCCCCCCTTATGTATTATACATGGAGGCCATATCCCCCCTTTATGTATTATACATGGAGACCATATCCCCCCTTATGTATTATACATGGAGATCATATCCCCCCTTATGTATTAACATGGAGATCATATCCCCCTTATGTATTATACATGGAGATCATATCCCCCCCTTATGTATTATACATGGAGATCATATCCCCCCTTATGTATTATACATGGAGATCATATCCCCCCCTTATGTATTATACATGGAGATCATATCCCCCCTTATGTATTATACATGGAGATCATATCCCCCCTTATGTATTATACATGGAGATCATATCCCCCCTTATGTATTATACATGGAGATCATATCCCCCTTATGTATTATACATGGAGATCATATCCCCCCTTATGTTTTATACATGGAGATCATATCCCCCTTATGTATTATACCTGGTGATCATATCCCCCCTATGTATTATACATGGAGATCATATCCCCCATATGTATTATAGATGGAGATCATATCACCCCTTATGTATTATACATGGAGATCATATCCCCCCCTTATGTATTATACATGGAGATCATATCCCCCCTTATGTATTATACATGGAGATCATATCCCCCCCCCCCTTATGTATTATACATGGAGATCATATCCCCCCTTATGTATTATACATGGAGATCATATCCCCCTTATGTTTTATACATGGAGGTCATATCCCCCCCTTATGTATTATACATGGAGATCATATTCCCCCTTATGCATTATACATGGAGATCATATCCCCCCTTATGTATTATACATGGAGATCATATCCCCCCTTATGTATTATACATGGAGATAATATCCCCCCTTATGTATTATACATGGAGATCATATCCCCCTTATGTTTTATACATGGAGGTCATATCCCCCCCTTATGTATTATACATGGAGATCATATCCCCCCTTATGTATTATACATGGAGATCATATCCCCCCTTATGTATTATACATGGAGCTCATATCCCCCCCTTATGTATTATACATGGAGATCATATTCCCCCTTATGCATTATACATGGAGATCATATCCCCCTTATGTATTATACATGGAGATCATATCCCCCCTTATGTATTATACATGGAGATCATATCCCCCCTTATGTATTATACATGAAGATCATACCCCCCCCTTATGTATTATACATGGTGATCATATCCCCCCTTATGTATTATACATGGAGATCATACCCCCCCCTTATGTATTTATACATGGAGATCATATCCCCCTTATGTATTATACATGGAGATCATATCCCCCTTATGTATTATACATGGTGATCATATCCCCCCTTATGTATTATACATGGAGATCATACCCCCCCCCCCTTATGTATTATACATGGAGATCATATCCCCCCTTTATGTATTATACATGGAGATCATATCCCCCCTTATGTATTATACATGGAGATCATATCCCCCCCTTATGTATTATATATGGAGATCATATCCCCCCCTTATGTATTATACATGGAGATCATATCCCCCTTATGTATTATACATGGAGATCATATCCCCCCTTATGTATTATACATGGAGATCATATCCCCCTTATGTATTATACATGGAGAACATATCCCCCTTATGTATTATACATGGAGATCATACCCCCCTTATGTATTATACATGGAGATCATATCCCCCCTTATGTATTATACATGGTGATCATATCCCCCCTTATGTATTATACATGGAGATCATACCCCCCCTTATGTATTTATACATGGAGATCATATCCCCCTTATGTATTATACATGGAGATCATATCCCCCTTATGTATTATACATGGTGATCATATCCCCCCTTATGTATTATACATGGAGATCATACCCCCCCTTATGTATTTATACATGGAGATCATATCCCCCTTATGTATTATACATGGAGATCATACCCCCCTTATGTATTATACATGGTGATCATATCCCCCCTTATGTATTATACATGGAGATCATACCCCCCCTTATGTATTTATACATGGAGATCATATCCCCCTTATGTATTATACATGGAGATCATATCCCCCTTATGTATTATACATGGTGATCATATCCCCCCTTATGTATTATACATGGAGATCATATTCCCCCCCCTTATGTATTATACATGGAGATCATATCCCCCCCTTATGTATTATACATGGAGATCATATCCCCCCTTATGTATTATACATGGAGATCATATCCCCCCCTTATGTATTATACATGGAGATCATATCCCCCCCTTATGTATTATACATGGAGATCATATCCCCCTTATGTATTATACATGGAGATCATATCCCCCCTTATGTATTATACATGGAGATCATATCCCCCCTTATGTATTATACATGGAGATCATATCCCCCTTATGTATTATACATGGAGATCATATCCCCCCTTATGTATTATACATGGAGATCATATCTCCCCTTATGTATTATACATGGAGATCATATCTCCCCTTATGTATTATACATGGAGATCATAACCCCCCTTATGTATTATACATGGAGATCATATCCCCCCTTATGTATTATACATGGAGATCATATCCCCCTTATGTATTATACATGGAGATCATATCCCCCTTATGTATTATACATGGAGATCATATCCCCCTTATGTATTATACATGGAGATCATATCCCCCCTTATGTATTATACATGGAGATCATATCCCCCCTTATGTATTATACATGGTGATCATATCCCCCCTTATGTATTATACATGGAGATCAGATCCCCCCTTATGTATTATACATGGAGATCATAGCCCCCCTTATGTATTATACATGGAGATAATATCCCCCCTTATGTATTATACATGGAGATCATATCCCCCTTATGTTTTATACATGGAGGTCATATCCCCCTTATGTATTATACATGGAGATCATATCCCCCCTTATGTATTATACATGGTGATCATATCCCCCCTTATGCATTATACATGGAGATCATATCCCCCCTTATGTATTATACATGGAGCTCATTTTCCCCCCTTATGTATTATACATGGAGATCATATTCCCCCTTATGTATTATACATGGAGATCATATCCCCCTTATGCATTATACATGGAGATCATATCCCCCCTTATGTATTATACATGGAGATCATGTCCCCCCTTATGTATTATACATGGAGATCATGTCCCCCCTTATGTATTATACATGGAGATCATATCCCCCCTTATGTATTATACATGGAGATCATATCCCCCCTTATGTATTATACATGGAGATCATACCCCCCCTTATGTATTTATACATAGAGATCATATCCCCCTTATGTATTATACATGGAGATCATATCCCCCCTTATGTAATATACATGGTGATCATATCCCCCCTTATGTATTATACATGGAGATCATATCCCCCCCCCTTATGTATTATACATGGAGATCATATCCCCCCCTTATGTATTATACATGGAGATCATATCCCCCCTTATGTATTATACATGGAGATCATATCCCCCCCTTATGTATTATACATGGAGATCATATCCCCCCCTTATGTATTATACATGGAGATCATATCCCCCTTATGTATTATACATGGAGATCATATCCCCCCCTTATGTATTATACATGGAGATCATATCCCCCTTATGTATTATACATGGAGATCATATCGCCCTTATGTATTATACATGGAGATCATATCCCCCCTTATGTATTATACATGGAGATCATATCCCCCCTTATGTATTATACATGGAGATCATATCCCCCTTTATGTATTATACATGGAGATCATATCCCCCCCCTTATGTATTATACATGGAGATCATATCCCCCCCTTATGTATTATACATGGAGATCATATCCCCCCTTATGTATTATACATGGAGATCATATCCCCCCCTTATGTATTATACATGGAGATCATACCCCCCCTTATGTATTATACATGGAGATCATATCCCCCCTTATTTATTATACATGGAGATCATATCCCCCTTATGTATTATACATGGAGATCATATCCCCCTTATGTATTATACATGGTGATCATATCCCCCCTTATGTATTATACATGGAGATCATATCCCCCCTTATGTATTATACATGGAGATCATATCCCCCCCTATGTATTATACATGGTGATCATATCCCCCCTTATGTATTACACATGGAGATCATATCCCCCCTTATGTATTATACATGGAGATCATATCTCCCCTTATTTATTATACATGGAGATCATATCCCCCCTTATGTATTATACATGGAGATCATATCCCCCCTTATGTATTATACATGGAGATCATATCTCCCCTTATGTATTATACATGGAGATCATATCCCCCCTTATGTATTATACATGGAGATCATATCCCCCCTTATGTATTATACATGGAGATCATATCCCCCTTATGTATTATACATGGTGATCATATCCCCCCTTATGTATTATACATGGTGATCATATCCCCCCTTATGTATTATACATGGAGATCATATCCCTCCTTAATCTCCTCTTCTCATGAGAGAGTAAATTCAGGGTCTGGTTGGAATATTATGGTAATTCTTACTTCATTAAAAAAAAAATCAACTACTAGTCAGTTGGAATTTGGATCAACTATACACACCACACTTCTGCCTCAAAATTACAGATTTCCAGCTACAGTAATATGGCTGGAAATCTCAGGTGATGTCATTGACCAAATATGACCCATCACTCGGGATTTCTGGAAATAAATTTGTATGGCCAATAAGAGTCTGTTTGGAATATCAAAAAGAAGCCCTATGGCATTTAGAAAAAAAAAATCTAATCACAAGTCAATTCGAATTTGGATGGGCTGTACCTCTGCTGCTAAATGACAGATTCTCAGCTGTGATAATATGACTGGAAATCGCAGGTGATGCCATTGACCAAAATCTGGTCAATGACTTCACCCCAGAATCCTGGCAGAAAACGTAAATTACCAGTAAAGGTCTGATTGGAATATTATGGGGAAGCTTACGCCAATTAAAAAACAAATTGTTGATAATGCACCCCCACAGCTTTTGGTGTAATTTTTGTAGCACTACCACCTTAGGAGTCGCTGAGCTTTGGGTCACCGTAAAGCTCTGCACAGCCAGGCAACATGCATCTTCTTCCACACTTTGCACACTGGAGACAGTAAATAGTCCTTGAGCTTGGTTTTGTGTTTTTATTAAGGGATTTAGAACTTGGATGGGGTTGAGGGGTGTATGGGATGCCCAAGGAACTGTAGAAACTTGAGGACAAGCTCCTTAAAAATAGTCTCTCCTTTAAGAGCTTTCCACTCTCTGGTTTTCCTTCTCAGACCCCAGCTGAATCCTGCTCTTCACCCAGCAGCCGAGGGTATTCCTTGTTCAAGTGGGCCCAGAAGCTGCCAATCTAATGAAGCAGTCCCAGATGAGAAGCTAGTTGGGTTCTCCACCTGACTGCCCTCTCCCCTTAACCAGCCCAGGGAGTGTAAGAGTACTCACACTGTACTTTCCTGCAAGCCTAATGGGTTAGTGGCTGCCTTCAAGCCTTTCACTTTGCTGGCTCCTTCACTGCTTCAGGATGTTCTCCCTTGGAGATGGTGGCACAATAGAGAACCTCTTGTCCCACAACTGCCCGTAGGTAGGCCACCTCCCTGGGACCCATTCCCAGGCTCCAAACTCCAGCTCCTCACTCCATTTCCACCCGACACACACTGACCCTGCACAGGCTTTGCCACTTTTGAGGGTTGCACTCGATACCATACCCAGCCTCCTGCCAGGGGATTGGTCAGGGTTCCTCAAGCATGCAGATCTGGGCTTCCTCTCTTCCTCCATCCCTCCCCCAGAAGGTTCTCAGATTTCTGGAGAGATGGAGGACTCCGGAAGCCCTGACCTGTTAGAGCCTCCCAGCCTGTCCTGAGGAAACCCCACTACTTCATCCCCAGGGTGATTCATCCCCAGGCTGCTACTCAGCCTCTATCTAACAAAAACCTTCCTAACTAGCCTGGAGGGCATTACATTTTAATGAAATTACAATACAGAATTATAGACCAGCCCAGGGGTGGAGTGACAACTCATGGGGCCCTCGGACAATAGGGGATTATGGGGCCCCTGTGTCTTTGCCCAAACTCAAAAAAGCCTATGAAAAAGGTAGCAGGGGCATCTCATGGGGCCCCTACTGACCCCGGGCCCTCGGGCAGTACCCAAGTTTCCAAATGGTCAGTCTGCCCCTGGACCAGCCCTGTACTGGTTTATAATTTAGCAATGTAAATAGATCACTGACGACTTGAACACCTTTCTTCCACCCATATGCATGCAAGGAGGACTACGATTGGGCAGGTGTTGAGGCCAAACTAAGCAAGTCACCCTCCTGCTTCTTCTTGGATAGGACTCTACCTGCTATAGAATTTCCTTTCCACCATATTGTGTCAACCTCCTGGCCTAAGGCCCACTCTCAACATCCCAAGCTGTACTCCTTAATATTTATGAATAAAGGAATGTCCACATATAAATACATTTTCTGCACTTTATTGTAACTGCACAGCTTCACAATCTTTCCATGACATCTAGCATCACTTTTGACACACTATCAGAATTCTTTTTTTGTGGAACGCCACGAACATGAGTAGATATTCTGTAGCTGTCATTTCTGAGCAGAACACAAGCACATGTTTAAATCATCTTTCCTTTACATCTCTATTCCTAACAGGGAGCACCACAATGCTGGGACCACTTCCCCATGTATACTAAATCCATAGAATCATGCTTCCTTCATTCTTTCACAGGACCCTCAACTGAGGGTCAGGGAGATCAAGGTGCTTTCAGTAGTATACCAGGCTCTTCTCAATATCCCCTCTATGGCTCTCACCAGCCAGGCATGCTCCCAGATGGCACATGCTTTCCCAGGCTTTCACCAATACTCACAAATGCTGTTCCACCCTACCTAGGGCTTCATTCCTACAATTTGCCCCTTCAATCAGCTCTGCAGGAGACTAAGTGTAAGAAGGGCTTTGTGGTTGGCTGATTTTGGTACCAAAGCACAAGTCCCTAACCCCATCCCAGCCCTGCTAGAACACTGTCCCTCTTGCTGAGGCTGACTATTCCCCCATTGTGTGCCCTGATCCTGGCCATAGACCTCCACACGACATTCCTGGCCATAGACCTTTACATCCCCAAGGAAGGAAAGTCCACATATAGTTTTGCTGCATTTACCAGTGATGTTCAGGAAACAGCATTACAGTTACATCACAAGGACATACATTCCAGGGTCACTTGACATTACACAGTCAATCACATTTAGTGGATGGTCCACAGTAGTCACAAGTGAAAGCATGTGCAGCATTTCAGTTGCCATCTCCCTTTCAGTCTCTCTTCTGCCCAGGGTCATTAGTACTCACAGGACTGTGTTCTCTCTAGTCACCTGTTTGCTAGGTACATCTCTCTCAAGAACCCTCCAGGGAAGCAGCCTCACACAGAGATCTCCATCTTGACCTGAAAGGCCTTTTGCAATCCTCCCTAGCCCCCACCTCCATAAGGGACAGAATAACTATACTCAGCTCCTCCTATGTACAAGTCTACTCTACCCAGCCTTCTGCCCTGTCCAGGAATGGGTGCTGTCTACATTCTTACACGTGTGGGGTGTTTAGCTCCCAATATCCAAGTGCAGCTAAGGCCTCACCCATCTGGCTTATAACTGGGCACTGACCCATGACATCCCTGTGGGACGGCACTACCTAAAAGAGACCAAACACCTGGTGTCACTACCTGCTGTGCCAGACACTATTCTGGTACAGAGCCACCTACTGGCAAAGTAGCTAAATGCAACTGCACCTGCCTACATACATGTTAGCAGCTCTGGGGTATCTTACTCCCATGCCCTGTCTACCTAGGCCCCTTCCCATACTGGCGTTTTTATGGGCACTGACTTCACCCATGATATCACTAGAGGAGGGATTTTTCTAAAAGGGGTGCTAACAACTATTTGCAACATACCCTTTACCAAGCTACAATGACAACAAAGCCATCTAGTGGCAGGCAAGCTAACTAAACCTGCCAACACATACAGTATATACACTATATTGACAAAAGTATTGGGCCAGCCCTCCAAATCATGTGATTCAGGTGTTCCAATCACCTCCATGGTCACAGGTATATAAAATCCTCACCTAGGCATGCAGACTTCTACAAATATTGGTGAAAGAATGGGTCGCTCTCAGGAGCTCAGTGACTCCAAGCGTGGTCCCGTGATAGGTGGCCACCTGTGCAATAAGTCCATCCGTGACATTTCCTGGCTACTAAATATTCCACGCTCAACTGTTAGTGGGATTATAACAAAGTGGAAGCAACTGGGAACAACAGCCACTCAGCCACCAAGTGGTAGGCCACGTCACATGACAGAGCGGGGTCAGCGCATGCTGAAGCGCACAGTGCGCAGAAGCCGCCAACTGTCTGCAGAGTCAATAGCTAAAGACCTCCAAACTTGGTGGGGCCTTCAGATGAGCCCAACAACAGTGCGTAGAGAGCTTCATGGAATGGGTTTCCATGGCCGAGCAGCTGCATCCAAGCCTTCCATCACCAAGTGCAATGCAAAGTGTCGGATGCCGTGGTGTAAAGCCCGCCGCCACTGGACTCTGGAGCAGTGGAGACGTGTTCTCTGGAGTGACTAATCACGCTTTTTTATCTGCCAATCCGATGGACGTGTCTGGGGTCGGCGGTTGCAAGGAGAACGGTACTTGCTTGACTGCATTGTACCAAGTGTAAAGTTTGGTGGAGGGAGGATTGTGGTGTTGGGTTGCTTTTTAGGGGTTGGGTTTGGCCCCCTAGTTTCAGTGAAGGGAACTCTTAAGGCATCGGCATACCAAGACATTTTGGACAATTTCATGCTCCCAACTTTGTGGGAAGAGTTTGGGGATGGCCCCTTCATGTTCCAACATGACTGCACACCAGTGCACAAAGCAAGGTCCATAAAGACATGGAGGAGCCAGTTTGGGGTGGAGGAACTTGACTGTCCTGCACAGAGTCCTGACCTCAACCCCATAGAACACCTCTGGGATGAATTAGAGCGGAGACTGCGAACCAGGCCTCCTCCCCCGACATCAGTGCCTGACCTGACAAATGTGCTTCTGGAAGAATGGTCCAACCTTCCCATAGACACCCTCCTAAACCTTGTGGACGGCCTTCCCAGAAGAGTTGAAGCTGTTATAGCTGCAAAGGGCGGGGCCAACTCAATATTGAACCCTACGGACTAAGACTGGGGGGCCATTAAAGGTCATGTAAAGGCAGGCTGACCAATACTTTTGGCAATACAACATATGTGGCAGTGGGGTGGTGGGATTTAATGCTGTGTTGTCAAACATATACATACAACTAGCAGCACTTTTCTGTGCTCGGAGTGCGTTTGTTCGGCAATCCCAACATTGTGACCCAGCTGTTTTTGATCAGGAACTGGAAGGAAGGGCTCCTAATTATGTAACCAATCGCAGTGATCATATGATCAAAAGCCCAACTATTGACCCCACAGGGGAAAGAACCCCTTAAAGGGCTGATGGGAGTTAGCAATAAAAAGCTGTGAGTGTAAAATATGTGCATAAATATCATCTTGCACATACAATTATGCAGGCAGTGCAGCTTTTCACCAAATCATTGCCCTCAAGCATCTCAAATGTTTGGTCCTATCTTTTCGAAACCAAATTTGTGATGCTTGGGGCAAATTTTCTAATTTCCGGAACATGAGCAGCAACAATACGAGACACAAATAAAAAGTTGTTCACATCACAAAGATATTGAGTCTTTTTTTTGGTGTTTGCCCCGGAGCTCTGGTTTGAGAATCCTCCACATTCGCCCGGGTTCCACATTTTCCCACATCACTCAAAATTTTATTGATGAAAATTGTAAAAAGCCTCCAACGCCTGTGAGTCCTCAGCTCATTACCCACAGGAAGTTCTCCAAGTTTTCCGTGACTCAGACGTCAAGATGTGACGGCACTTTGCACCGTAGAGGAGAACCTGTCGTGTCGTATTCTGTTCCCATATCAGCCCCCCCCACAAGGGAAAAATAAAAGAAGAAAATAATTAGCGGGCCGTTAGACAAATGCTTCGGCATTGAGGAAGAGTTTGACAGCTACAGGGTGCTAGTTAACGTGAGTGACAAAGACTGAGGTGTCACCTAGAGCTCTAAGGAGTGGAATAGAAGAGTTGGTAAAAAAGTAGCAAATTCAGGTTTCCAAACTTTCATTGGATCACCTATATAAATTCTGCATGGAATGAGCAACGATTTCCCACCAAACTTGCAGTACAAAAATCCTTCATTGTCAGAATCACAAATTATCGACTTACCTTATCCTAAGGGCACCATGTTGACCATATTCAATATATTTCAAAATGTATTTAAATATATCTATATCTATCTATCTATCTATCTATCTATCTATCTATCTATCTATCTATCTATTATCTATCTATCTATCTATCTATCTATCTATCTATCTATTATCTATCTATCTATCTATTATCTATCTATCTATCTATCTATCTATCTATCTATCTATCTTTTATCTATCTATTATCTATCTATCTATCTATCTATCTATCTATCTATCTTTTATCTATCTATTATCTATCTATCTATCTATCTATCTATCTATCTATCTATCTATCTATCTATCTATTATCTATCTATCTATCTATCTATCTATCTATCTATCTATCTATCTATCATCTATATCTATCTATCTATTATCTATCTATCTATCTATCATTCATGCCTTGATTATCTTATCTATTATCTATCTATCTATCTATCTATCTATCTATCTATTATCTATCTATCTATCTATCTATCTATCTATCTATCTATCTATTATCTATCTATCTATCTATCTATCTATCTATCTATCTATCTATTATCTATCTATCTATCTATCTATCTATCTATCTATCTATCTATTATCTATCTATCTATCTATCTATTATCTATCTATCTATCTATCTATCTATTATCTATCTATCTATCTATCTATCAATCATCTATCTATCTATCTATCTATCTATCTATCTATTATCTATCTATCTATCTATCTATCTATCTATCTATCTATCTATTATCTATCTATCTATCTATCTATCTATCAATCATCTATCTATCTATCTATCTATCTATCAATCATCTATCTATCTATCTATCTATCTATCTATCTATCTATCTATTATCTATCTATCTATCTATCTATCTATCTATCTATCTATCTATCTATTATCTATCTATCTATCTATTATCTATCTATTATCTATCTATCTATCTATCTATCTATCTATCTATCTATCTATTATCTATCTATCTATCTATCTATCTATCTATCTATCTATCTATCTATTATCTATCATCTATCTATCTATCTATCTATCTATCTATCTATCTATCTATCTATCTATCTATCTATCTATCTATCATCTATCTATCTATCATCTATCTATCTATCATCTATCTATCTATCTATCTATCTATCTATCTATCTATCTATCTATCTATCTATATGTATATATATATTTATTTTATGAAATATATTGAATATGGCCAAAATTGTAGCATTTCAAATATATGTCAATATATTTGGGAAGAATATTTTTAAAATATATTTCAGATACATTTTTCTTCCATATGGGTGCCTACACAAAATTACAGCAGAAAATACACTAACGTTATTTCTAGAGCACAAAAACCATATATATATGCACCAATTTTTTGGTAAAATATAAAAGATGAGGTTACGCCAAGTAACTAGATACCCAACATGCCAAGACCTACATTTGCATACACCTGTGAAATGGTGAGAAACTTTGGTACCATAGGCGACACTTTAGAAGCCCATACAGGTCATCAGTTCAGAGTTAACCATGAATAATGAGCCTGGAACTATTGCTCTCACTGGTGTGTGCGGTGATATGTAACAAGTGTAGTGCAATCGATATTTTCATGTGTACCATCCCCAATGCATGTATCTAAGTTTATACATGTGTGTATGTGGGGGTGGGGAGGCTCAAAAATGTTGGGTAGCTATTAAGTGCTTGAATGTAACTTTACTTTTATGCACTTTTTAAAAAATATTTAAAACTTTTTTTTCACCACATCGGGGACAAAAAGTCCCCTATGTGATCATTTTTTGGTGACAGATTCTCTTTCATGAGTAATCAGGGGGTCTAAAAGACCCCTGATGTCTCACCTGCCCTCCAAAAAAGGTAATGAAGTGCAGATCAAGCTCTATTAGCTTCTTATCTATCCATACTGGCTGGGGAAAGTGAAACCAGGACCCAGACAATGCTTCCAGGTCCTTAGCAGGAAGGGGAGATCAGCGAACAGATGTTTGCTGATCTCCCTCCCGTCTACTCTGCCATGCTAGACCCGGGTATGTCAATGGGCAGGAAACATGGCAGCTTGTGCAGTGGGAAAACAGCACTTATGGAGGTGTGTGGCAGTAATTAGATGGCCCCTGGTGACATCAGTTATAATGAAATGCATAGGGAGGAGGTAAGTGTTGTGACATCACCACATATTCGGATATATTTGGAAGTGTTTCTGAGCCGTCTAAAATGAATATTTCCTGTACAGCACTGCTATTAATGTCATTTAATAAAGATCTCAGTTGGTTTTACACTATATGTAGCGCTTGGCTCTCTTTTCTCTTTTTTAATATGGATGTGATGCAGGGGCACCCTAAGGGTTGGTGTCACCCGGTGCGATAACACTTGGTGACACCCCCTCTGGTGATCCCCACAGAATGGATCGGATCTGCGGATTGAGCATAATGGATTGGACTCCGATCCATTATGCTCAATCCGCAGATTTGATCCATCCTGCGGGGACCGTCGGCTGCTTTACAACCTACCCAGGGGCGGACTGACCATTTGGAAACTCGGGCACTGCCCGATGGCCCGGGTCAGTAGATGCCCCTGGTACCTTTTTCATAGGCTTTTTTGACTTTGGGCAAGGACATAGGGGCCCCATGATCCCCTGTTGCCGGGGGGCCCCATGAATTGTCAGTCCGCCCCTGAACCTACCTTTTCGTGGGGCGGGTCTAGTGTCACCCCGTATAGGTTGCATGCCGACAATCCCCGCAGGATGGTTCAGATCTGCGGATTGAGCATAACGGATCGGAGTGCGATCCATTATGCTCCCCAATCCGCAGATCCGATCCATCCTGCGGGAATCGTCGGCATGCAACCTATACGGGGTGACTCCGGACCCGCCCCATGAAAAGGTAGGTTGTAAAGCAAGCCGACGATCCCCGCAAGATGGATCAGATCCATCCTGCAGGGATCGTTGGCTTTCTTTACAACTTGCCTTTTCGTGGAGAGGGTACGGTGTCACCCCACGTGGTCGGTGTCACCCAGTGCGGAGCGCACCACCCGCACCTGCCTCAGGATGCCACTGATGTGATGTTTGAAGAGGACCGATGCTGAGGAGGTGTGATTTTCATTTGCTGTATGACTTTCTCCATTCCAATGCTTGCCTGATGACCAAGGAGAAGTGCTGGAGACCAGGGACAGCGCTGTATGACTTCTCCTTTTTCAGAGGGTCATATCTTTCCTTTAAGCCACCTTTAGTGCCACTCCAGGCTCCACTGAGTCCCAAAGGACCTGTCATGCCCCCTACTGATCTGCGTTGTCGATGGCTAGAGCAGGACTTTGTCAGCAGGTCCCTGCTAATGATTTATGGCTGAGACATGGTGATCTGCTGTAGCCAATCAAAGCACAGAGCCCTGTACACAGATCAGCAATCTGGCTGTTTCTTCTCCCTGAAAAGTGGGGAGAAAAAACAGCCAGATCTGTTAGTAAATCAGGACATACACACATTACACTCACTAGGTACACAGTTAACCCTTTCTTTTCCCCCCCCCCTGATGTTAACCCCTTCCCAGCCAGTGTCATTAAAATCTCAGTTTTTGTTAAAAATACTGTCTTTTTTCATTTATAAGCTAAAAATAAAAAAAAAAACTTTTAATGTGGGTACAGTGTTGCATGATCGTGCAACTGCCGGTTAAAATAGTGCAGTGGTGAATAGCAAAAAATGCTCTGGTCATGAACGAGGTAAAACCTTTCGGAGGTCATCTGGTTAAGGCTTAATGCAAAGTTCCAGACTATTATTTCTGAGTTGAAAAAACTGTCTTTGGCTTTCTGCAGATTCTGTAGTCCTGGATTGGGGCCTGGAGCTTGAAGGCTCCATAGTGTCTTGGGTAGGACCAAACCTTCAATAATAGGTCTGGATTTTACAGTATTCCTGCATCCTCTCTGAGTACACGTGTGCAGCATCATTATAAGCCAAGCTTGCAGATAGCTCAAGGCTCCCATATTGGAGACAGGAGGTCTCAACCAGGGGTCAAAGGTGCCCCAGCCAGGAGTCGAAAGACAGGGGCTCTCAACCAGGGGCCAGAGGCGCCCCAGTCAGGAATAGGAAGATAGGAGGTCTCAACCAGCGGTCAGAGGTGCCCAGCCAGGAGTCAAGGGACAGATGGACAGAGGTTTCCCGGTCAGGATTTGAGAGACAGGAGGTCTTAACCAGGGGTCAGAGGTGCCCCAGCTAGGATTCAAGAGACAGGACGTCTCAACTAGGGGTTAGAGGTGCCCCAGCCAAGAGCAGGGGGATTCAGGAGATCTCAACCAGGGGTAAGAGGTGCCCTATTCAGGATTAGGGAGACAGGAGGCCTCAACCAGGGGTCAGAGGTGCCCCAGCCAGGAGTCGAAAGACAGGAGGTCTCAACCAGGGGTTAGAGGTGCCCCAGCCAAAAGCAGGAAGAGACAGGAGGTCTCAACCAGGGGTCAGAGGTGCTCTATCCTGGAGTCAAAAGACAAGAGGTTTCAACCAGGGGCGGAGGTGCCCCAGCCAGGAGTAGGAAGACAGGAGGTCTCAACCAGGAGTTAGAGGTGCCCCATAGGGACACAAGAGATTTCAACTATGAGTCAGGGGTGCCCCAGCCAGGACTCAAAAGACAAGAGGTGTCAACCAGAGGTCAGAGGTGCCCCAGCCCGGAGTCAAGAGACAGATGGACAGAGGTGTCTCAGTCAGGAGTTGAGAGACAGGAGATCTCAACATAGGGTCAAAGGTGCCCCAGCCAGGAGTCAGGAGACAAGAGGTCTCAACCAGGGGTTAGATTTGCCCCAGCCAGCAGCCAGAAGATAGGAGGTCTCATCTCAGGAGTCAGGTTGGCTCCTATTAAGAGGTCATAGTGTGGACCTGTGCAGTGAGGTGCTGCAATCTCCAACCAGGAGTTCAGAGAAAGGGGGTCTCAACCAGGGTTCAGAGGTGCCCCAGCCAGGAGTTGAAATACAGGAGATCTTAGCCAGGAGACAAAGGTGCCCCAACCAGGAGTCAAGAGACAGGAGGCCTCAACCTGGAGTCAGAGATGCCCCATCCAGCAGCCAGAAGACAGGAGGTCTCATCTCAGGTGTCATGTGGGCTCCTATTGAGAGGTCATAGTGTGGACCTGTGAGTCTGGGAGACCAGTATTTATAGCAGCAGTGCTATGGAAGCATAACCAGGTGGACTAGCATTTTCTCAAATTCATGTTGTAATGTTGAAGAACCCCTGGGTGGGCAACTGATGTTTTCCGTTCTAGTTAATGAAAGTGGGCCGCCATGCCCTAAAATACAGTTTGCACTTTCGCAACTAATTGAAAAAAAGCATCTACTACATATAATCTACCCAATACCACAGTACCTAAAAATTCATAGCAGGCCTAAAGGGCCTGATCTAAGACCACTATTCTCACATTCTGGTAGTAGTGGCAGATCTGAGGCTGTCGCCATCACAATCAGATTCCATTTCTCAGCATGATAGTACACGTTTGGTCTAGTGCTGGTCTTGGATTGGCTACAGCAGCCAGCAGGTCATTTTCTTTCTTTTGTTTTGTTTTATAAATCCCCTTCGATAGAATGGGATTGTACACCGAGAGGCAGACGTTGTATCTATTGTGGGAATTGATCTAAGCACATCTGCCAAATCATAAAACATATCTCCTGGCAGAATCCACTGAAAGAAGTCAATTGGTACTTTATCAAGAAATAATTAACAAGAAAAACCTGAAATATACTTTGTTCCGATCAATGTCAGTGCTAATAAATTCTCTTTAAAGGGAAAATCTGAGTATTTTTAAAGAGTTCACAGTCTGAGGTATCACTGTAGAGTTTGTCATGAAATGTTCACATTTTTTATGCTTGATGTCAGAGCCGGATTAATGATACATGGGGTCCCCTCCCCCAATATATACCAAATCCGCTTCTGTATACCTGGAGGCTCTGAGATCTCTGCGGCATTCTGTAAAATGACCCCTAAGTTTTGATTTCTTACCCTCTACTGCCAGAGAAAGAGAGATCATCCCTTAACCTAATAACATGACTTACCTATGGTCTCCTTTATATTATCCTTTACTTCGAATGATATCCTTGGAGTTATTCTTCTCCTTCCCCCGAATCATCCAATCCAACCCATCAGAACTCCGCTGTTGCTTTGACAATGCTAAAATGTACAGTGTTAGGCCCTATCAATACAGCTTTATTGAATTTGAGAGAGAGAGAGAGAGAGAGAGAGAGAGAGGGAGAGGTGAGAGAGGAGAGGAGGAGAAAGAGTAGAGGAGGCGAGAGAGGAACAGAAGGGAAGAGGTGAGAGAGGGAGAGTAAGGGAAGGAGAGAGGAAGAGGTGAGGAGGAGGGAGAGGAGTATAGGAAAGAGAAAGAGGAAAGGAGAGAGGGGGTGGAAAGGGAAAGAGAGAGAGTGGTGGAGAGTAAGAGAAGGATAGAGAGAGAAATCGAGAGGAAAAGAGGGAGAGGTGAGAGAGGAGAGGAGGAGAGAGAGGAGGAGAGAGAGAGGAAAAGAAGGGAACAGGTGAAAGAGGGAGTGTAAGGGAAGTAGAGAGGAAGAGGTGAGAAGGAGGGAAAGGAGTATAGGAAAGGGAAAGAGGAAAGGAGAGAGGGGGTGGAAATGGAAAGTGAGAGAGTGGTGGAGAGTAAGAGAAGGATAGAGAGAGAAATTGAGAGGAAAAGAGGATGAGGTGAGAGAGGAGAGGAGGAGAGAGAGGAAAAGAAGGGAACAGGTGAAAGAGGGAGTGTAAGGGAAGGAGAGAGGAAGAGGTGAGGAGGAGGGAAAGGAGTATGGGAAAGGAAAGAGGAAAGGAGAGAGGGGGTGGAAAGGGAAAGAGAGAGAGAGTGGTGGAGAGTAAGAGAAAGATATAGAGAAAAATCGAGAGGAAAAGAGGGAGAGGTGAGAGAGAGTAAAAGAAGGAGAGAGGAGAGGAGAGGAAAGAGAAAGATGGAGAAAGGGGGAGTAAGAGAAGGAGATGAAGAAGAGAAGGGAGAGGAGAGAAGGAAAGTGATAGATGGAAGGAGAGAAAGGTGGAAAGATAGAGGGGGAGTAAGTGAAGGAGAAAGAAAGAAAAGAAGAAAGAGGAAGAGGAAGAAAGTGAGAGAGAAAAATAGTGGGAGAGAAGGGGAGTAAGAGAAGGGAAAGAGGGAAAAAGAAAGGAAAAGGTGAGAGGAAGAGAAAGAGAGAGGAAGAGGACAGGAGGACAGAAGAGGAAGAGAGAGGAGAACAGGGAGAGTGAGAGAGGGGGGGAAAGGCAAAGAGAGGAAGAGAAAGTGTGTGTGTGGGGGGGGGAGTAAGAGAAGGAGAAGAGGGGTGACTAGAGAGAAAGTGTGGGAGAGCTGAGAAAGGGAGAGTAAGAGAAGGGAAAAAAGGAAGAGGAAGAGCAGTAGAGAGAGGAGAGCGAGAAAAAAATAGAGAGTAGAAGGGAGTGAGAGAAATAGAGAGAGATGGAGAGGTGAGATGGGGAGAGTAAGAGAAGGAGAGAGAGGAAGAGGAGGAGGGAGAGGAGAGGTGAGGAGAGGAGGAGACAGAGAGAAGAAAGGGATATAGAGTGAGAAAAAGAGAGTGGGGAATAAGAAAATGAGAGAGAGAGAGAGAGAGAGAGATAGGAGAGAAAAGTGGAAAAAGGAGGAAGGAGGAAAGGGTGAGAGAGGGTAAGAGACAGAGAGATGGAGGAGAGTAAAAGGTGGCAAGAGAGGGAGAAGTGATAGAGAGAGATAAGAAGGGTGGGCAGACCATTTGGAAACTTGGGCACTGCCCGAGGGCCCAGGGTCAGTAGGGGGCCCCATGAGATGCCCCTTGTACCTTTTTCATAGGCTTTTTTGAGTTTGGGCAAGGACACAGGGGCCCCATGATCCCCTATTGCCCAGGGGCCCCATGAGTTGTTAGTCCACCCCTGTAGAGAACCCACTATGCCCCTTTATATCTTCACTTGATATAACATTCCTGGACTCACGACTGATTCCTTTCATATTATCCTTTATTCCTGTCATCCCTTTCCCCCAACCCATGATATTCTCAATTGCTTTCGGCAATGTCTTCAAGGGCCCCAGTGTAGCCGGCAGATGACTAAATTTAGGAACTGTCTATAGTACACTTGCTATTAAGGATGATTCCCAGTATATTGCCAATCCTCTTCACAAAAGGCCTAGGTTTAGCTCCCTCACCTCAAGTGCCCATTGGCAACTTAGCCTCTAGCTGTTATCTGTCTTTGTTGCCTTTTTATGTTGCTGCTCATTTAATGAAAAGACTTACAGTTTACACTGGTCTGGTTTGAGTGTATTGTAGCATTGTAAGTATGTCAAGTGATTCCTCAGTGTATTGTTCATACTTCTGCATTTTCCACTGTGACCCTCTACTTAGATCTGATAACTACTTAACAATATACTTTGTTATTTATTACCAAGCCTTGTGTCTGATTTCAGGGTGACCTTACGGTATTGAAAACATTACTAACCTATCTCTGCTAATGGGCAGCACAGTGGCTAAATGGTTAGCCCTCCCACCTGACAGTACTAGGGTCGTTGGTTCAAATCCCAACCACGGCACTACCTGCCTGGAGTTTGCATGTTCTCCCTGTGCCTGTGTGGGTTTCCTCCCACACTCCAAAGACATGCTGGTAGGTTAATTAGCTCCTGTCTAAATTGGCCCTAGTATGTGTATGTATGAATGTGAGTTAGGGACCTTAGATTGTACACCCCTTGAGGGTTAGGGACTGATGTGAATGTACAATATATATGTAAAGCACTGCGTAAATTGACGGCTCTATATAAGTACCTGAAATAAATAATGTGTGTATTGGAGGTGTCAGTGGTGCTTAGGCATTTATAAAAGTCAAGGTAGGAACAGAGGACCTGAGATAATCTGTGGCTCCTGTGGTAGTGGTGCTACATACATACTGTATACCAGATCATTGTGTCCTTTGTACTATTTTGTTTAATAAATAATTAGAACAATTTTATTTCTTCAGAAACAGAGCAAAAATATCCAGGAATCCCAAATTTGTACTGTTCAGTATTATGCTAATTACTACAGAAATGCTGGAGAATACAACAACCACAAACATTCCCCACATGGGAAGACAAAGAAGATTCTGATGTCAGTTTTTTTGAGAATCCAAGAACAATAACACACTGACACTCGGGGGTCTCAAAGCAATGACACTGACACTCAGGGGTCTCAAAGCAATGATGCAATGAGATCTGTCAATGAAGATCACTAGCAAACTGACCATTGCGGACTTAAGAACAGTGACACACTGACACTTGGGGGTCCTGGAAAAATGAGACACTGACATCTAGGCAGTGGTGTATTTAGGTTTTGTGCTGCCCTAGGCAACACAAAAATCTGACAACACCCCCCCCCCCCGGTAGAGAAGGAGCGAGCCTCCGGAAGCCCGGCTCCCTCCCTGCAATCTCACGGCCCCTCTTTGGAGCCCCAGCGGCTGAAGGCAGGGCACAGGGTGCACAAAACAATCAAGATCCCTTATTCCTGGGGCCGAGCTGCCACCCTGAAAAATGTCTTGTTTGCCTCACGGCAAATACGCCCCTGCATCTAGGGGTCCCAGAATAAAGACACACTGACACTTGGGGATCTCAGAATGGTGACACACTGACACTTGGGGGTTCAAGAACAATAACACATTGAAACTTGGGGTCCAAGTGACAATGGCACACTGTCATTTGGGGGTCCTGAAACAATAATGCAATGAGTCTGGGGGTTCAAAACCATGATGAACTGACACTTGTTAATGAAGTTCACTAACACACTGACCCTTGGGGACCTAAGAACAATGACACACTTACACTTGAGAGCCTGAGAACAATGAAACACTAACTTTTGGGATGCCAGATCAACAATACACAAACACTTGAGAGCCCGAGAGCAATGAAACACTAACATTCGGGATCCCAGATCAAAAATACACAAACACTTGAGAGCCCGAGAGCAATGAAACACTAACATTCGGGATCCCAGATCAAAAATACACAAACACTTGAGAGCCCGAGAACAATGAAACACTAACATTCGGGGTCCAAGAACAATGAAACACTAACATACGGGGTCCAAGAACAATGAAACACTAACATTCGGGGTCCAAGAACAATGAAACACTAACATTCGGGGTCCAAGAACAATGAAACACTAACATTCGGGATCCCAGATCAACAACACACTAACACTTGGGGATTGCAAAACAATGACACGCTGACACTATAGGACCCCAGAACCATGATACACAGACACTTTGGGATCCCAGATCTTGAAAGCCCCAGGACCATACCACACAGGGGCGGACTGACCATTTGGAAACTCGGGCACTGCTCGAGGGGTCAGTAGGGGGCCCCATGAGATGCCCCTGGTACCTTTTTCATAGGCTTTTTTGAGTTTGGGCAAGGACACAGGGGCCCCATGATCCCCTATTGCCCAGGGGCCCCATGAGTTTTCAGTCCGCCCCTGATACCACATATATATTTAGGGTTCAAGAACAATGACATTCTGGCCCCTGGTGGTCCAGTAGATGGGATGTACCACATTGCACACAGTGATTTTGTCATTCTGGAAGGCAGGTCCTTGGAGCAGCGCTGGGGGCACGGTAGGAGTTTTGTAATGCCTACAACATTGCTAATGAGTGCAGTGAAGTTGACGACAGACTTTTTGTTTTTGCTTTGGCCAAGGTTGAGATTTGCAATTCGAAAAAAAACGGTCCTGATGTTCGGTGATGATTCATGAAACAAATGGGTGCAAAGTAGCAGATTTTATGACTTCTATCATCGCCCGCTGTTCACGGCTTTCATGGTTAGGCTCAGTTCATTTACAATGGATGAAAGGACGTAGTACATCCATGAAATTTTGTTGTTTGCACATTGCATGAGTCGCATAACCCCTCTCATTTCCAATAATCAGTCACATCTGTCTTGTAACATAGATCCTTAGCTTCATAAAGCCAAGTCAACAACCGATGTGTCAAAAACCTCACAGTGACCCACTAAAGAGCCGCGCCTTGCTGTAAATTCAAAGGATACTGTCCAAGGAATGAATCCACAGGTATCCATCACACACATGACAAGCATGGCCTTTAAAGTCGCCCGCTTTCCTCATCCCTTCCAGGTGACAGTAATGAGAAGCTTTCCTCTCAGTTAATTGTCTGTGTATATATATATATATATATATAAAAAATGTTCCCGTCTCTTTTTTCTTCAGGAAACAACATGCGTTCCAGCTCTGAAACAGGGTGATGAAAAATTAATTTCCACCCAGAAACGCTGCCTTTGTGGTTCACACAGAAATACCTGTCAGCAAAAAAAATTAATTAATTAAAAAATGTCAAAAATTAAAAGTATCTCTCAGAACACTTCACCATTTAAAATGTTCCAGACAGGGAGCACAGAATCCTTTCTATCCAAAGAACCCAGACAATTTTCATTTTAATGGCCTTCAAGAAAAACCTGGAGCAGCTGAAGGTGCATCAAACCTGACCCTTAAGGAGGAAACTGTTTTTCATTCTGAAACAGTGCAGGCAGTCATTTTGTATTGATATCAAGAGTGAATGTGTTCTCATGAATATGAAGGGTCTCGGTGATGTCACTGGTCTCCAGTGATGGATAGGCTGTGTTCTCATGAATATGAAGGGTCTCGGTGATGTCACTGGTCTCTAGTGATGGATAGGCTGTGTTCTCATGAATATGAAGGGTCTCGGTGATGTCACTGGTCTCTATTGATGGATAGGCTGTGTTCTCATAAACACAAAAGAGTCTTGGTGATGTCACTGGTCTTTAGTGATGGATAGTCTGTATTCTCATGAATATGAAGGGTCTTGGTGATGTCACTGGTCTTTAGTGATGGATAGTCTGTATTCTCATGAATATGAAGGGTCTTGGTGATGTCACTGATCTCTAGTGATTGGATAGGCTGTGTTCTCATGAATATGAAGGGTCTTGGTGATGTCGCTGATCTCTAGTGATTGGATAGGCTGTGTTCTCATGAATATGAAGGGTCTTGGTGATGTCACTGATCTCTAGTGATTGGATAGGCTGTGTTCTCATGAATATGAAGGGTCTTGGTGACGTCACTGATCTCTAGTGATTGGATAGGCTGCGTTCTCATGAATATGAAGGGTCTCGGTGATGTCACTGATCTCTAGTGATTGGATAGGCTGCGTTCTCATGAATATGAAGGGTCTCGGTGATGTCACCGGTCTCTAGTGATGGATAGGCTGCGTTCTCATGAATATGAAGGGTCTCAAAGATGTCACCGGTCTCTAGTGATGGATAGGCTGCGTTCTCATGAATATGAAGGGTCTCGGTGATGTCACTGGTCTTTAGTGATGGATGCAGAGCCGGACTCTCATTCCAGGGGATGTCTGGAGCTGTGAAGGTGAGTGTCTTCCTCTCTCTCACTGGGTGGGGGGTGGCCGGTGTACGGAGGATGATGGTAGTGGAAGGCTCTCTTGGGTTGGGGGATTGGAGAAGGGGTTGGTGTTGGTTGGTTTTCGATTTTTGTGTTGCCTAGGGCAGCACAAAACCTAAATACACCACTGGTCAGTTGGTGTGTGTTGGGTAGAAGATGGAGTAGGAGGCTGGACTGGGAGGGGGCCCAGGGAAGGGGCCTACCTACAGGCAGGTGCTTGAAGAGGGGGAACATCACTGTGCCACCATCTACCAAAAGGGACAGCCTGAACAGCAGAGAAGGAGCCAGCCCAGCGGAAGGCCTGAAGGCAGCCACCAACCCAGAAAGTTATCAGGAAGGACAGTGTGAGTAAAGCAGGCCGTACATGGGTCGAATTCCGACCCATGTTTCGAAAATCGAAAACATTGTTCGTTCTGTAATACGATGGTGCCACCAGTGATTTCGAAAATCGGTCGTTTTTCACCAATTTTCCAGCATGCCTGATAAATGAAATGGGGAGGAACCACAAAAATTGGCTGGTGCCATTGCCCCACTAACAGAGTGAAAATCGGCCGATTATTCTTAGGTCTGATTTTCAATCAAAAAATCGTTTGGAAATTGACCCATGTATGGCGGGCCTAACCCTACACCATATGGACTGGATAAGGGGGTGGTCAGTTAGGTGGAAATCCCAACTAGCTCTGTTTGATCTTTGGCAGCTTCTGAATCCCCTTGCCCAGGGAATACCCTTAGTACTGCTGGGCTGGAGCGCTCTTCAAAAAAGAGACAGATTTTGCTTCTTGTCTATAGACTTGTACATAGTTTGTCCTCACAGTTCACAGTTCCTTGGGCATCCCATGCATCCCTTAACCCCATTCAAGCTCAATACCCCTTAATAAAATCACAAAAACAAGCCTAAGGACTGGTTACTGTCTCAGTGTGCAAGCGTGGAGGAAGAAGATGCGTGTTACCTGGCTGTGCAGGACTGCAGGGGGACCCAAAAATGTAGTGACTGCTAAGGGTCCATGTACACGGGACGTTTGGAAAACACTTCCGAATGATGGAAACTGACTGCTGGAAAACATAGGTTAAAAACGTCAGTCTTTAAATGTTTGCATACCGCATTTATGCACGTTTGCGTTTAGAAGTGTTTTTTAAAGATAACCTCAGGAGATCTTCCCAAATGCCCAGAATGCACTGAAAAATAGTAAAAAATTAACTATTTCAGACATTTTGAGAGAAATAGAGAGAGCAGAAGCAGAGAGAGCAGTATGTGTAGAGATGACCTGTCTTTTCTGGTTGTGTTCACTATGGATCCCATTATGAGTATAATGCGGCGCGTTCTGCCATTGTTTCCTTCACGTAAAACCTGAAACTGACTGCGCTGGTGTACCGGGTCCATTTGAATACATGGAAAACACTTTGAATGCATTTCTGATGATAAAAAAAGTCTCTGGACAGCATCTGGACATGGAACAGTTAAAAAACACTACTAAACGCAAACACTTATAAATGCAGTTAGCTGCGTTTACAAGCGTTTGGCATTAGAAACGCTGATAAAATCCACTCCTGAACGCAAGTTTTTGGTGCGTTCAAAAAAAAAGACTGTAAACTCAGCTGCCTGTAAATGACTGTAAAGGACGATGTGTACACGGACACATAGGAGAACATTAGGGAGAGTTCAGGGGCTGCTGAAAAAAATGCAGAAAAGCTCCTAAACGTCAGTTTATCAGCTGCTGTGTATATGAGCCCTAAGGGGGTAGTGCTACAGTACATTGAAGCGGGCAGTTTAGTCTCCATCAGAAGCCCGTGTGACAAGGTGACAACACAAGAGAAAAAATGGCAGAAAGTGACACAGCGTTGTCACCAGGGGCGGACTGACAACTCATGGGGACCCATGCGGCACCAGAAATTTACAATTTCCTTGGTCACAGAAACTGTAAAGCCACCATTGTGCAAATCTAATCCTGTACACGACCGTACCTCCCTCCCCACTCCCAATGACCACACCCCCTTTCCCGCCCCAAGGTTGAAGAGCACTTTTTATAGCTACTTACGTTTTCCTTGCATGCGCCAGTTGAGCTTCATGATGTCATCAGCCGCTACCAGGGGCGGACTGACAACTCATGGGGCCCCCAGGCAATAGGGGATCAAGGGGCCCCTGTGGCCTTGCCCAAACTCAAAAAAAGCCAATGAAAAAGGTACCAGGGGCATCTAATGGGGACCCTTACTGACCCCAGGTCCCCGGGCAGTGCCCGAGTTTCCAAATGGTCAGTCCGCCCCTGGTTGTCACCCTATAGCAGGAAGTGCTTGAACAAGGACCTTCATGGCAGGATCACCAGGAGTTTTTTCAGATTTGAAAATATCGAAAATTACTATTGAAATGACATTAGCATGTTGGCTTTATGTTTAACGGTGAACATTTGGGAGGGGAAGTTGTTTTATTTTTTAATAAACTTTATTGTTAACTTTGGAGATTTTTTTTTTAACTTGTGCTGCAGTAAAACTATTGTCTATAAGTCCTTGGAGAAGTACAGGAGAGACTTTTATATGACGGCTCAGAGAGAGATTTACTGAGCGTCAGCAGCGGGGAAGGAAGAGCGAGGAGACGATTTTCTGTCCTCATTGAGAGGAGACAAGGCCACAGTTTAGCCTCAATATACCGCCGGCTGGAGTCACCGTCATGTCAAACCTGTCCACTTCCGTACTAATTTCATCCAATATAAATTTCCAGCCGGCCACCAACAGTGCCTTAAATTCTGCGAGCGGCGTGGATAATCCCGTTCTCGCAGCACTCTCTCCTCCTTCAAGATCCACATAATCTCTTTATATAAGCAGGTCATTCATCCGGGGGCCTCCGTGTGCCTCAGACATTGTAATTACAGAGTCCGCGCTCCGCCATCACTCATAGGAAATGCTCTTCCCCGGCTCCGCGAGAAATGAAAGTCATCCGCAAGAATAACAGACAGCGACCTGCAAAACAACGGCTTGTTCGTGTGCGCGCCGCTGACTGATTGCTTCTCAGGACTTACATACATAATTACATAGTTAGTCTGGCTGAAAAAAAGGCAAAAGTCCATCCCATTCAGCCATAAAAAAAACAAAGTTATAATCCTACATCTACAGTTGATCCAGAGGAAGGCAAAAAAAAAAAGAGCAAAGCACGATCCAATTTGCTCCTGCAGGGAAAAAATTCCTTCCTGATCCCCCGAGAGGCAATCGGATATTTCCTGGATCAACTTTACCTATAAATGTTATATCCAGTTATATTCTGTGTATCCAAGAAAGGATCCAGGACTTTCCTACAGCAATCCACTGAGCTGGCCACAACCAACTCTTGTTGTTATATCCCCCCTTATGTATTATACATGGAGATCATATCCCCCTTATGTATTATACATGGAGATCATATCCCCCTTATGTATTATACATGGAGATCATATCCCCCCTTATGTATTATACATGGAGATCATATCCCCCCTTATGTATTATACATGGAGATCATATCCCCCCTTATGTATTATACATGGAGATCATATCCCCCCTTATGTATTATACATGGAGATCATATCCCCCCTTATGTATTATACATGGAGATCATATCCCCCCTTATGTATTATACATGGTGATCATATCCCCCCTTATGTATTATAAATGGTGATCATATCCCCCCTTATGTATTATACATGGAGATCATATCCCCCTTATGTATTATACATGGAGATCATATCCCCCCTTATGTATTATACATGGAGATCATATCCCCCCCTTATGTATTATACATGGAGATCATATCCCCCCCTTATGTATTATACATGGAGATCATATCCCCCCTATGTATTATACATGGAGATCATATCCCCCTTATGTATTATACATGGAGATCATATCCCCCCTTATGTATTATACATGGAGATCATGTCCCCCCTTATGTATTATACATGGAGATCATGTCCCCCCTTATGTATTATACATGGAGATCATATCCCCCCTTATGTATTATACATGGAGATCATATCCCCCCCCCCTTATGTATTATACATGGAGATCATATCCCCCTTATGTATTATACATGGTGATCATATCCCCCCTTATGTATTATACATGGAGATCATATCCCCCCTTATGTATTATACATGGAGATCATACCCCCCCTTATGTATTATACATGGAGATCATACCCCCCTTATGTATTATACATGGAGATCATATCCCCCCTTATGTATTATACATGGAGATCATATCCCCCCTTATGTATTATACATGGAGATCATATCCCCCCTTATGTATTATACATGGAGATCATATCCCCCCTTATGTATTATATATGGAGATCATATCCCCCCTTATGTATTATACATGGAGATCATATCACCCCTTATGTATTATACATGGGGATCATATCCCCCTTATGTATTATACATGGAGATCATACCCCCCTTATGTATTATACATGGAGATCATATCCCCCCTTATGTATTATACATGGAGATCATATCCCCCCTTATATATTATACATGGAGATCATATCCCCCCCTTATGTATTATACATGGAGATCATATCCCCCTTATGTATTATACATGGAGATCATACCCCCCTTAAGTATTATACATGGAGATCATATCCCCCTTATATATTGTACATGGAGATCATATCCCCCTTATGTATTATACATGGTGATCATATCCCCCCCTTATGTATTATACATGGAGATCATATCCCCCCTTATGTATTATACATGGAGATCATATCCCCCTTATGTATTATACATGGAGATCATATCCCCCCTTATGTATTATACATGGAGATCATATCCCCCTTATGTATTATACATGGAGATCATATCCCCCCTTATATATTATACATGGAGATCATATCCCCCCTTATATATTATACATGGAGATCATACCCCCCTTATGTATTATACATGGAGATCATATCCCCCTTATGTATTATACATGGAGATCATACCCCCCTTATGTATTATACATGGAGATCATATCCCCCTTATGTATTATACATGGAGATCATATCCCCCTTATGTATTATACATGGAGATCATACCCCCCTTATGTATTATACATGGAGATCATATCCCCCTTATGTATTATACATGGAGATCATACCCCCCTTATATATTATACATGGAGATCATATCCCCCTTATATATTATATATGGAGATCATATCCCCCCTTATGTATTATACATGGTGATCATATCCCCCTTATGTATTATACATGGAGATCATATCCCCCCCTTATGTATTATACATGGAGATCATATCCCCCTTATGTATTATACATGGAGATCATATCCCCCCTTATGTATTATACATGGAGATCATATCCCCCCTTATGTATTATACATGGAGATCATATCCCCCCTTATGTATCATACATGGAGATCATATCCATCCTCAGGGGCAGACTGACAACTCATGGGGCCCCCAGGCAATAGGAGATCATGTCCTTGCCCAAACTAAAAAAAGCCTATGAAAAAGGTTCCAGGGGCATCTCATGGGGCCCCCTACTGACCCCGGGCCTTCAGGCAGTTCTAGAGTCTGCACATCTGCTATGCCAAATTATGAGGGATTCCCACCTTCTCTGTGCTAAGTTCCTGGGTCTACACACCTGTTGTGCCTATTATGAGGGGTTACCACCATATCTGTGCTTAGTTTTAGGGTCTGCATATCTGCTGTACCCATTATGAGGGGTTCCCACCATCCCTATGCTGAGTTCCTGGGTCTGTACACCTCTTGTGCCCATTATGAGGGGTTCCCACCATCCCTGTGCTGGGTTCCTGGGTCTGTACACCTGCTGTGCCCATTATGAGGGGTTCCCACCATCCCCGTGCTGAGTTCCTGGGTCTGTACACCTGCTGTGCCCATTATGAGGGGTTCCCATCATCCCTGTGCTGGTTTCCTGGGTCTGTACACCTGCTGTGCCCATTATGAGGGGTTCCCATCATCCCTGTGCTGGTTTCCTGGGTCTGTACACTTGCTGTGTCAATTATGAGGGGTTCCCACCATCCCGGGTCTGAAAATGAAAGTCGGATACATAATGGTGATTATCTCTGATGGCTGCACAATCACTAAAGCATTTGCACAGCAAGTTTTTCTATTATAAATAGAGTCCTAAGGCTGCAGCAAGCGGAATAGATGACACAGGATCCCCCCAAGACTGTGGCTAACAATAACACACAGATAATTTGTAATTGAATATTTTTTGTTATTTCCTATGATTGTGAGCTCCATCTAGTGGCCATAATGCCGTAATGGTGGCTCAGGACAACACACAGATCACCTGTAATTGATTGTTTTTTTCCCCCATGATATAGGCAGAAATTTTTATGCAGGCCATAGATGGGTTGAAAACCGGCCATTTTTTAAATAGAAAAAAGAAACAAATTGGTCGTCCAATAGGCCGATGTTACCACCAACGGTGAAAAAATTGGACGATTTTCGTCCCGTCTATGGCCGGCATTTTTACATCTGTCCCTTGCAGAGAGCTCCGCTATTATATTTTATTTGAAAAGCCTTGCGGTTGCAACAATGTATCTATTTGTATCCATTTCGGATACAGATGTTTCTATTCGGATACAACTAGATACATTGTTGCAACCGCAAGGCTTTTCATATAAGAAGACTTCTTCTTTTTCTTCTTTTTCTTATTTTTCTTATTATTTTTTTTCTTATTATTATTTTCTCCTTCCTCTTCCTCCTCTCCTTCTTCTTCTTCTTCTTCTTCTTCCTCTTCTTCTTCTTCATCTTCTTTTTCTCTTCTTCTTCTTTCTTCTTTTTCTCTTCTTCTCCTTCTTCTTTTTCTTATTTTCTTATTATTATTTTGCTTCTTCTTCTTTTTCTTCTTCTCCTTTTTCTTCTTCTTCTTTTTCTTCTTCGTCTTCTTCTACTTCTTCTTCTTCCTCTTCTTCTTTTTTTTTCTCCTCTTCTTCTTTCTTATTCTTTTTCTTCTTTTTTTTCCTTCTTTTTCTTCTTCTTCCTCTTCTTTTTCCTCTTCTTCTTTTTCTTCTTCTTTTCTTCATCTTATTTTTCTTCTTCTTTTTTGTTCTTTTTCTTCTTATTATTTTTTTCTTCTTCTCGCAGGTCACGGCTCATGTGCAGATTTTTTATCGGTAAAACGATTGGCCGATTTTCCCATCATTGCCGGGAAAATTGTCTGATCGTCAAAATCGGCCGCAAATTCTCCAACTTTACCGATAAAAAAAATATGCCAAACCCCCGAAAAATGGCCGACCAATTAACCCACTATGGCCGGCATTAAACAGAAAAGTCAAACAACATTTGGTATAGAAATGTAATTCTATGCAGGCAGAACACTAATCCACACTCATTGCAGGATAAATCAGGATTCTGATTCATAAACTCCGGATGGTGGATGTGGATTGTTTTTCAGTCTCTCCAACATGTCAGAAGTCATACTGACCCAACGCCAAGCACCCGAAGGGCTGAGAATCCGTGTCAGACGGGAAACAAATATTCTGAAATGTCAGGAGCTTCATCCGTAATGTCAGAAGGCCTTTCAAATGTTTTCAAGAGTGTCAAGCTGGCTGAGATGACTTCTAGGAGTTGATGTAGCTGTGAACCTAATCGCTAAAATCTCAATAAAAGCTTTAACATGCTAGAGCCCAACTTTGGGTTCAACAAAGAAACTGCCCTTGTGATGTCACCCGCCCAGCACTGCAAGGGTTAAATACTCACCTTGTAAACCCCCACCTTGTAAAACAGCCCTTAAAATCAAAATAAAAGGGGAAGCAATGTGTGTATAGATATAAAAAATGTTATATACACTTTTTTCACCCTTTTTATTTTATGTGATCACATTTCCTCTGTTCTCAGATGCATAATAGCTGGGGGAGGAGAAACAGCAGCACACTGTTCTTCCCAGTGAATGACTCTGTAGGGGTGGTGTGTGAGTACACGTCTGATCATTGGAGGAGAGCAGCCTGAGTTCCCAACACAGCTAGAGAACTGACATGGGGTGGGGTGCTGGGGTGTGCTGGAGGGTCTATTGATGCTGGCTGTTGGGGGATCTATTGCCACTGAATCTATTTTTGCATGGGGTTTTATTGTTGCTGGGGGGGTGTCAATTGTTGCTGGAAGGGATCTCCCATTGAAGGAGAAGTCTATTGTTGCTGGCTGCTGGAGGGCCTATTGATGATGGCTGCTGGTAGATCTGTAGTTGCTGCTGGGGGTCCATAATTACTGGGGTGGTATTTTGTTGTGGGGGGGTCTATTGTTGGTGGGGAGGGGTCAGTTGTTGCTGGGACGGATCTCCCATTGAAGGAGAAGTCTATTGTTGCTGGCTGCTGGAGGGCCTATTGATGATGGCTGCTGGTAGATCTGTAGCTGCTGCTGGGGTCCGTAATTACTGGGGTGGTATTTTGTAGTGGGGGGGTCTATTGTTAGTGGGGAGGGGTCAATTGTTGCTGGGACGGTTCTTCCGTTGAAGGAGAAGTCTATTATTGCTGGCTGCTGGAGGGCCTATTGATGCTGACTGCTGGTAGATCTATAGTTGCTGCTGGGTGATCTATAATTACTGGGGTGGTATTTTGTTGTGGGGGGTCCATTGTTGCTGGGGCGCTAATTGTTGCTGGGAGGGATCTCCCGTTGAAGGATAAGTCTATTGTTTTTGGCTACCGGAGGGCCTATTGATGCTGACTGCTGGTAAATCTATAGTTGCTGGTGGGGGGACTATAATTACTGGGGTGGTATTTTGTGGTGGGGGGATCCATTGTTGCTGGGGGGGTCAATTGTTGCAGGGAGGGATCTCCCATTGAAGGATAAGTTTATGGTTGCTGGCTGCTGGAGGGTCTATTGATGCTGACTGCTGGTGGATCTATAATTACTGGGGTGGTATTTTGTTGTGGGGGGTCCATTGTTGCTGGGGGATCCACTTTTGCTGGCTGTAGGGGATCTACTGTATTTTACTGATTTCTTGTTATAATTTACAGATTACATACAATTTACTTAGCACCACAAAATGACACTTGGTTCTGTATTCCCTAAAAGGGGCGGTACTGGGAGGTGGGTAGGAGGTAAAACCAAGGGACGGTGCTTGGAAGGTGGGTAGAGTCAGAGACAAGGAGTGACTCAAAAGGTGGTGCTGCACCTATTCTCTGTGAGAAAGATGTATGGATTTCCTATGCTCCTCAGCTCCATCTAGTGGCCGTAATTCTGTATTGTACTACAGCCTATACCAGGCGTTCTCAATATTTTCAACATGGAGGAACCCTTGAAATAACTTCCCAGCCTCAGGGAACCTCTGCTAAAAATAACTATATCTATAACTCATGATACATGTGATGGTCAGTGGGAGGAATCACCTTTACACTTGCCAGGGTTGCC
Organism: Staurois parvus; assembly: GCF_062004578.1. Lineage (NCBI taxonomy): Eukaryota > Metazoa > Chordata > Amphibia > Anura > Ranidae > Staurois > Staurois parvus. The sequence continues at coordinate 129,714 of NW_028318283.1, forward strand.
GGTAAGGGGGGTAGCACCACTCCTCCTGTACGGAGCCCAGGTCAGCAGGGGAATCTGATATGGGCAGGAGAGGGGGTGATCGGTAAAGGGGGCAGGAGGATTGGAGGAACTGATCTCCTGCTGCAGTGAGAGACGCACAGGGGATCAAGAAATTTTGCCCCCCGCCTCACTCAGATTCGACTCCCCCTACTGCCGCTAATAATGATTTTAGTGTATTCTTAAAGTGTTACTAAACCCCCCACAGTACAATCAGTCTGTAGATGCAGGAAAGCATGCTTGTTATACTCACAAGCAAGGGGTTAATCCTCCGCATTGTGTAAAAAGGCTGTTTGATCCTGTCTTCTCTGATCCTCCCCTTCTCTTCTGTCCCCAATCCATCTGTTGATAGCACAGAGCCTTGGGGGCAAGCTGCACATGCTCAGTTTGGTGTGTATTGCTACAGAGTTTTTTTTTTTCTTGGGAGGGTGCATGTGATCAGTACAGGGCCAAATGGCACTGTCCAGACAAAGAGTTAGGGGTCATGCGGCCTCATAGGACAATCAGGGGAAAATGAAAACTCCTCCTACAAGCTTTAACCAGTGCTCTGCTGGACACTGATAGAAGTCACAAGACTGCTGATGAGAAAAGGCATTTAGCAGTTTATATTTACTAAAATAATTGCATTTCCATGTTCTGTGTGCTGTGGGGGAGCAGATATAGTGAATGCAGGGCCCTGGGAGACCTGATATAGTGAATGCAGGGTCCGGGGAGATCGGATATAGGGAATGCAGGGTCCGGGTAGAGCAGATATAGTGAATGCAGTGCCCTGGGAGACCTGATATAGTGAATGCAGGGTCCGGGGAGACCGGATATAGGGAATGCAGGGTCCGGGGAGACCAGATATAGGGAATGCAGGGTCCGGGGAGACCGGATATAGGGAATGCAGGGTCCAGGGAGACCAGATATCCAGATATAGTGAATGTGGGGTCCGGGGAGACCGAATATAGTGAATGCAGGGTCCGGGGAGATCAGATATAGTGAATGCAGGGTCCGGGAAGAGCGGATATAGTGAATGCAGGGTCCGGGGAGACCGGATATAGTGAATGCAGGGTCCGGGGAGACCAGATATAGGGAATGCAGGGTCCGGGGAGACCGGATATAGTGAATGCACAGTGCATAGGGAATGCAGGATCCAGGAAATATCATTTTAATTATTTTTTTTTTTGGGGGGGGGGGTGGCGTTCAGACAGGCTGTACTGGGCTCTGTGATTTCTAACAGCAGCCCTGGACATGTTCATACCTTGCATGCAGAGGTCCACCTTTGGCAATAGCCTGGGTGACATGAACACTTCCTATTGGTTGTCCAATGATGGTGATCTCTGAAGAATGTAGCGGCCAGGGGCGGACTGACCATTTGGAAACTCGGGCACTTCCCGAGGGCCCGGGGTCAGTAGGGGGGCCCATGAGATGCCCCTGGTACCTTTTTCATAGGATTTTTGAGTTTGGGCAAGGGCACAGGGGCTCCATGATCCCCTATTGCCCGGGGGCCCCATGAGTTGTTAGTCCACCCCTGGTAGCGGCTGATGACATCATGAAGCTCAACTGGCGCATGCAAAGAAAACGTAAGTAGCTAAAAAAAAGTGCTCTTCAACTTTGGGGCGGGAAAGGGGGTGTGGTCATTAAGAGTGGGGAGGGAGGTAAGGTTGTGTACAGGATTAGATTTGCACAATTGTGGCTTTAAAGTTTCTGTGACCAAGGAAATTGTAAATTTCTCGTGCCGCTCCAAGCAGTCATCCGGTAATACCCCGGTGACTCACATTGGATGCCGGTGCTGGCATTAAGACGCCTGTCTTGGCTCTATGTACACACGTGAAGAAAAGAAGATAGAATGCCACACTCTGAAAAAAAAAGGCCAGGCGAGAAAAGGTGAAAGCAGCTTTAGTCCAACTCCTCCCAAAATCCCCCCCCATGTGTTTCACCTTGCCCACATGGCTTAGCTTAGTCATAGGTGGTAATGACTATTAGCCTAGGACTAAGCCTGTTGAGTGGGACGAAACGTGTTGGAGGCGTGTTTTGGGAGGGGTCAGACTGAAGCTGCTTTCTTCATTCTATCTTCCTTTCTGTGTTTTAAAGATTTTTATTATTATCTATGATATACAAATGATCTTTGCTTTATGATTACAGATGTAATATGGGACAAAGGATTCTCAAAGTACGATAGGTTAGCTAATGAAACAGCATAGCAGACAGTGATGTGAATGGTTAACACCATGCTAGCACCATATAAATGTATAATAATAATACTGAGATTTAGGGTTTTGTAGTCCACAGAGATCCGAGGAGTTGGCCAGAAAGGGTCGGGGTGTCCATCGGAAAAGAAAATAGAGATGCTTGAGAGCCCCTATAGTATAGTTCCCAGCAGGGGCGGACTGACCGTTTGGAAACTCCGGCACTGCCCGAGGGCCCAGGGTCAGTAGAGGGCCCCATGTGATGCCCCTGGTACCTTTTTCATAGGCTTTTTTGAGTTTGACACAGGGGCCCCATGAGCCCCTATTGCCCGGGGGGCCCCATGAGTTGTCAGTCCGCCCCTGGTTCCCAGGTGGATGTTAAATTAGGGGAGTTAGAAAAGGTCTAAAAAAGCCCATCAGAGGAGCTTACACTTCACTGTCCCACTACTATCATTATACATTTCTATGGCTCCAACATATTCCATAGTGCTGTACAGAGAACACTGAGCCATTTCCATCAATCTCTGCACCAGAGGAGCTTACACTCTAATGTCCTACTAAAGTCAAAAACTTATTTTTCTTATGGGTCTAAAAAAGACCATCAGAGGTCCAACCGACAGAGGGGCCCGTCATCTAAAGATGGGTCGCAGTTAGAGATGAGCGAATCGAACTTGGCGAAGTGGAATTCGTTTCGTATATTAGGAAAAATTCGATTCGCACCGAATCCGAATATTAGCAAACTTCGGATGCGCGAATCAAATTTTTCCCGATCGGCCGATTTTCATCCCTTCTACAGCCGGCAAAAAGTGTCCCTGCAGAGAGCTCCGCTATTTCTGACAGTTCTCTGACAGTTCCTTCACATTTACAGCGGTTGAAACATTGTATCTATTTGTTTCCATTTAGGATACAGATGTTTTTATTCGGAAACAAATAGATACAATGTTTCAACCGCTGTAAATGTGAAGGAACTGTCAGAGAACTGTCAGAAATAGCGGAGCTCTCTGCAGATACACTTTTTGCTGTACTGGAATTCTTCTTCTTTTCATTCTTCTTCTTCTTTTCATTCTTCTTCTTCTTCTTCTTCTTTTCATTCTTCTTCTTCTTCTTTTCATTCTTCTTCTTTTCATTCTTCTTTTCATTCTTCTTCTTCTTCTTTTCATTCTTCTTCTTCTTCTTTTCATTCTTCTTTTCATTCTTCTTCTTCTTCTTTTCATTCTTCTTCTTCTTTTCATTCTTCTTCTTCTTCTTTTCATTCTTCTTTTCATTCTTCTTCTTCTTTTCATTCTTCTTTTCATTCTTCTTCTTCTTCTTTTCATTCTTCTTCTCATTCTTCTTTTCATTCTTCTTCTTCTTCTTTTCATTCTTCTTCTCCTTTTCATTCTTCTTCTTCTTCTTTTCATTCTTCTTCTTCTTCTTTTCATTCTTCTTCTTCTTTTCATTCTTCTTCTTTTCATTCTTCTTTTCATTCTTCTCATTCTTCTTTTCATTCTTCTTCTTCTTCTTTTCATTCTTCTTCTTTTCATTCTTCTTCTTCTTCTTTTCATTCTTCTTCTTCTTCTTTTCATTCTTCTTTTCATTCTTCTTCTTTTCATTCTTCTTCTTCTTCTTTTCATTCATCTTCTTTTCATTCTTCTTTTCATTCTTCTTCTTTTCATTCTTCTTCTTCTTCTTTTCATTCTTCTCATTCTTCTTTTCATTCTTCTTCTTCTTCTTTTCATTCTTCTTCTTTTCATTCTTCTTTTCATTCTTCTTTTCATTCTTCTTCTTCTTCTTTTCATTCTTCTTCTTCTTTTCATTCTTCTTCTTCGTCGTGCCCCGTGACTGCCCAAATGAGTGAAGTGTGCGGTGATTCTAAGATCGACGGCACTCATCTGCATGTCATACTGACTGACAGTATTATTTCTCTTCCCCAGCAGACTCCAAGGGCATTTAAATTAAAGGTACAGTGTTCTGCACTAATATAAAGGCTCTCTGAAGCCTAGAAACCCTTTTAATAAGTTAAATTCGCAGCGAATAAATTCGCATCGAATCGAATTTCTTCCGCAAATTCAGCGAATCAGCCGAATCGAATTTTTGAATAATTCGCTCATCTCTAGTCGCAGTCATTTGGTTTAATGAACATTGAATTACTTTATTTCCCCAAAATAATAATAAAAAGCATGAAGTAAAGAAATTCGATGTTCACCAAACCAGATGACTCCGTCTTCAGACATATGGTGATGGGCGCCTCTGTCGACTGGACCGCTGATGGGCTTTTTTAGACCCATAGGAAAAATAATAGTTTTTGACTTTAGTAGGACATTAGAGTGTAAGCTCTATGGGTTTTCCAACCCATATAACACTCAGGGCCATGGATACGGGGGTACCACCAGTCCTCCTGCACGGGGCCCAGGTCAGCAGGAGGGGCCCAGGCAGCTGGGTGAATTGGATGTGGATAGGGAGGGTAATCGGCATGCTGGGGGGGAATTTCCAGGACCAATCTCCTGTATGGCTCTCTGAAAGCTGGCTTCTTCTCTCCTCTTTCCTGCTGACTTTCAGCTGCTGCAGAGAGAGCCATACAGGGGAACGGTTTCCCCACTGCAACCAGCACCCTCCCTGTGCAGCATACATTTCCCCCTGCTGCCCTGTGTGCCCCCACCCCCACAGTGCTATTGACTTCCCTCCTCTCCTTCTCACCAGCAGCTGCAAGCACACAATAGGATCCTTCAAGATGGAGAGTGGGGGAACACATTTACCAGCCCCAGGGGCGGACTGACAACTCATGGGGCCCTCGGGCAATAGGGGATCATGGGGCCCCTGTGTCCTTGCCCAAACTCAAAAAAGCCTAAGAAAAAGGTACCAGGTGCATCACATGGGGCCCCCTACTGACCCCGGGCCCTCGGGCGGTGCTCGAGTTTCCAAATGGTCAGTCCGCCCCTGACCAGCCCCCTTCTTTCCTGCATGAACACAATGAATGATTGGTACCGATCACTCACTGTGTTCATTTATAACTGAAGCACACAGAACTGTGTTTTTTTTGGGCGGGCCTGTCAGGTTGGTTGTATGGGGCCCCGTGGTTTCTAACAGCATCCCTGATAACAATAATGGTTTGTGACTGTGGGGGGACATTAGAGTGTAAGCTCCTCTGGTGCAGAGACTGATGGGACTAGCTTGGTGTTCTCTGTACAGCACTGCGGTATATGTCAGAGCTATAGAAATGTGTAATAATAATAGTGTGTGACCTCCAGGACATTAGAGTGTAAGCTCCTCTGGTACAGAGACTAATGTGGCTGACTCAGTGCTCTCTGTACAGCGCTACAGTATATGTCAGAGCTTTATCAGTGTATAATCATATTAATAGAGTGTGACTGTGGTGGGACATTAGAGTGTAAGCTCCTCTGGTTCAGAGATTGATGAGACCAACTCACTATTCTCTGTACAGCACTGTGGTATAGAGTATGTCAGAGCTATAGAAATGTATTATCATAGTAGTGTGTAAGTGTAATGGGAACAGTAGAGTGTAAGCTCCTCTGGTGCAGAGACTGATGTGAATAGCTCAGTGTTCTCTGTACAGCACTGCGGTATATGTCAGAGCTATATAAATGTATAATAACAGTGTGTGACTGTGGTGGGACATTAGAGTGTAAGCTCCTCTGGTTCAGAGACTGATGTGACTGGCTCAGTGTTCTCTGTACAGCACTGCGGTATATGTCAGAGCTATATAAAAAGTATTATTATAATAGTGTGTAACTGTGAGGGAACATTAGAGTGTAAGCTCTTTCTGTACAGAGACTGATGTAACTGGCTCCATGCTCTCTACACAGCACTGTGGAGTATGTCAGAGCTATGTAAAACATGTTTTATTTATTATTAATATTACTACTATTATTATTATTGTTATTATTAATAATAATTATAAGAAGAAGAATGCGTTATAACTGCTGGGGGGACATTAGAACGTACATTTTTGTTTATTAAAAATTGTACAAACAAATAACATAATAAAAAACATATTTACATATATATACTGAATAAGTTAAAGAAAAAAAAAAAAAAAAATATATATATATATATATAATGAAAAAAATTAGCTTACGTCAGCATAGAAAAACAGCTTTTTGCCGGGAAAAAACATAAAGAGAACTAATCCTATTTTAATATTATTATTATCTTTATATTATTATCTCAACACACCCGACCTCCACCTGAACGCACCCTCAGGCTAAGAAACGATTAAACATTTATCCCATGCATGCCGCCATTTTTAACCGCTTGCCGCCCTGCCACTGTATATATACGTGTGAAGGACGGCACTCAGGCGCAAAACCACGCTTTAAAACGGGTTAAGCGCACCCCACGTTTTTGCCGGCAGGGGGCGCGCGCGCTCCCGCCGACCCGTGGTTGACACCATTCGATCCCGGAGGGATCAATCATTAGATTTCAGCCAGTGATGTCTGGCTGAAATCAGATGATCGGTCCCTGTCCTATTCTGTCCTGTGTTGAAGTTTACACAGGACAGGATATGATGTCATTCTTCTCTGCCTGGACACATTCCGTTCCAGACAGAGAAGAAGAAACAGTAAAAGTAGTAAAACACAACACAATTACAGTTAGAACACACCTAGGTCACATTTAACCCCCTGATCGCCCCCCCCAGTTAACCCCTTCACTGCCCTGTCACCAGTGTCACTGATCAGTGAACCGACTTTTACTGATCACTGTATCAGTGTTGCTGGCGACTTCCGATAGTGTTAGCGCCCCTCCCAGATAGCGCCAGATTTCCCGCCAGTACATCAGTAATCCCGTCTAACCCCTTGATCACCCCCCACCCCCCTAGTTAACCCCTTCACTGCCCTGTCACCAGTGTCATTGATTACAGTGAACAGATTTTTACTGATCACTGTATTAGTGTCACTGATGACTTCCGATAGTGTTAGCGCCCCTCCCATATAGCGCCAGTTTGCCCGCTAATGCACAGGATTATTTTTTACCAAAAACATGTAGCAGAATACATTTTGGCTTGAATTTATGACTAACTTTGTGTTTTTTTTGTTTATAGCGCAAAAAATAAAAAGTGCACAGGTGATAAAATATCACCAAAAGAAAGCTCTATTTGTGTGAAAAAAAGGACGTAAATTTTGTTTGGGTGCAGCATTGCATGACCGCGCAATTATCATTTGAAGTAGTGCAGTGCCAAACAGCAAAAAAAGGCGTGGTCATTAAGGGGGGTAAATCCTCAGGAGCTTAAGTGGTTAAAAAAATCTGAACTTACAAAAATCTAAGAGAGGTGAAAGACAGAAAGAGAAGCCGCACACCCGGAGACTGACAGACAGCAGCTACGGGGACCTGACATTCCTCCACACCTTTGTCCAATAATAATAATAATAGTGTGTTCTGACTGCTGAGAGGACATTAGAATGTAAGCTCCTCTGGTGCAGAGACTGATGTCAATTTATATATTATTTATTTCATATTATTTTTATAGCGCCGTCAATTTACGCAGCACTTTATATATATATATATTGTACATTCACATCAGTCCCTAAGGCTGGCCATACATTATACAATTTTCTTGAGATTTTTGCTTTAGATTTACCAAAAACCATATAATAGGAGGTCAAACCTAAACAACATTTTCAATTGTATCCAATTAGGTGGGCCCTTGCACAACATAGTTGAAGGTAAATATAACGGAAATTGGACAGAAAATTGTATAGTGTATGGCCAGCCTAGCCCTCAAGGGGCGTACAGTCTAAGGCAGGGGCAGACTGACCATTTGGAAACTTGGGCACTGCCCGAGGGCCTGGGGTCAGTAGGGGGCCCCATGAGATGCCTCTGGTACCTTTTTCATAGGCTTTTTTGAGTTTGGGCAAGGACACAGGGGCCCCATGATCCCCTATTGCCCAGGGGCCCCATGAGTTGTCAGTCCGCCCCTGGTCTAAGCTCCCTAACTCACATTCATACATACACATACTAGGGAAAATTTAGACAGGAGCCAATTCACCTACCAGCATGTCTTTGGAATGTGGAAGGAAACTGGAGTACCCAGAGGAAACCCACGCAGGCACAGGGAGAACATGCAAACTACAGGCAGGTGGTGCTTTGGTTGGGATTTGAACCAACGACCTGAGTACTGCCAGGCGGAAGTGCTAACCATTTAGCCACTGTGCTGCCTCTTATTAATAATAATAACAATAATTATTATTATTATACAGGATTTATATAGCGCCAGCAGTTTTCTCAGCGCTTTACAACATAATGGGAGACAATACAGCCACAATACAGTTCAATACAAGAGGGTTAGGAGCAGAGGCGGACTGACAACTCATGGGGCCCCCAGGCAATAGGGGATCATGGGGCCCCTGTGTCCTTGCCCCCACTCAAAGCACATCCAAAAAAGCCTATAAAAGGTACCAGGGGCATTTCATGGGGCCCCCTACTGACCCCGGCCCCTCGGGCAGTGCCCGAGTGCTCGAATGGTCAGTCCGCCCCTGGTTAGGAGGGCCCTGCTCCTTGGAGCTTACAATCTAAGAGTAATATTATGATTTAGTTTTGGATACAAATACTCCATCTTTCTATACATATAGATCTGTTTGGAGTCATCAGTGATAAATGAAAAGAAAAGACAATGAAGAATCTAAATAATTCAGAACATAATAAGATTCTTTGTTCGGCGTATTGATGCCGCGATGTAGCGCTTTATTTCGGCAGTATATTGCATTCCTTGATTTTTTTTTTCCTTTGTGTCTCTATTCATCCTCTCAATGACTCCTGACTATAAGAACAGCATGTAAATCACACTGCTTTTAATTTTGGCATTAATAATAGATACATTTTAATTGAAAAAACTCCCAGAATTGATTAAAAAGCTTCGTCTTACATTATCTATAAAAAGCCTATTAGCCCGCTTTGATCCTGCGAAAGACCGGGCCCAAATTATAGGCATAAATCAAGGAAATTATCTTAACATTCGACATCCAAATACCCAACATGCCTTGCAAAAAAATAAAAAAAATATATATATATAAGGAATTGTATTCCTATGTAATTAATATAATGCGGGGGTGGCCATTCCTAACAAATGTTTATTTTATGATTCATCGGAGCATTAACACCTGCGGGGGCACACCTCTGCACTCGGCGCTTAAAAGGCTCGCGCTCTGGAAGGCCGTGAGTCACGTTACGAAAACCATAGGTGAGCCGGAAGAGTTGTCGTTTAAAAAAAGAAATCATGCAAAAATAAAGAAGTTGTCAAAAGTCAAGTTATTCGACCCTTACTATGCCACCGAGACATTAAAGAAAAACATCAATCAATAAAAAAAAATCAGTATTTTTATACTAATCTTGGTGGTGGGCGTAAAATTATCCAAGAATTGTTCGAAGGTTTCCTGCTGATCTTTGGAAAATTAAAAGCGGTAAAACGAGTGTCAGGAAAAAAAAAAGGAGAAACAGACAGCAAAAGCCAATCAGCTGGAACATTTTGTTTCCAGCGCTCAAGGTTTATCGGGAGGGTGTCGTACGCAAGCTAGCATGAGGAGCTCCATAGACAGGAGGCTGCAGTCCTGCACGCCAGGCAAATGAGAAACCTGATGGTGGAGATTATTTATTTTATTACAGGTACTTATATATCGCCATCAATTTACGCAGCGCTTTACATATATATTGTACATTCACATCAGTCCCTGACCCTCAAGGGGCGTACAATCTAAGGTCCCTAACTCACATACTAAGGCCAATTTAGACAGGACCAAATTAACCTACCAGCATGTCTTTAGTACTGCCCATGGTGGTTCCCAGGCTCTCCCAGTACAGGGATTAGCCTGTCTCCCCTAGTACTGCCCTTGGTGGTTTTTGGTCTCTCTCACTACAGGAATTGGCCTGCCCCCCTAGTACTGCCCATGGTGGTTCCTGGGCTCTCCCAATACAGGAATTAGCCTGTCTCCCCTAGTACTGCCTGTAGTGCTTCCTGGGTTTTCCCAGTACAGGGTTGGCCTGCCCAGCAAAGTGACCTCCTTAGAGAACACGCTAATGCCCCACCACCAGTGGCGTCCCTAGGCAGGTGCGGGGTGCGCGCCGCAGCGGGTGACACCTATTGCATGGGGTTACACTGAACCCTCCCCAGTACAGCATTCCCCTCCAGTACAGATCTTCTGCTTAGCACAACCCAGTATAGACCCTCTCTTAGTAAAGCCCCCTATACAGAACCTCCTCCTTAGTAAAGATCCCCCCAGTCCAGATCCAGTCCCAAGTACAACCTATTCGGGGTTAACTGATCTCTCCACAAGCTCCACGAAAAGGAAAGTTTTAAAGCAAGCCAACGATCCCCGCAAATGGATCGGATCTGCGGATTGAGCATAATGGATTGGAGTCCGATCCATTATGCTCCCCAATCTGCAGATCTGATCCACCCTGCGGGGATCGTCGGCTTGCTTTACAACTTTCCTTTTCGTGGAGCTTGTGGAGAGATCAGTTAACCCCCAATAGGTTGCATGCCGACGATCCCCGCAGGATGGATCAGATCTGCGGATTGGGTAGCATAATGGATCGGACTCCAGTCCATTATGCTCAATCCGCAGATCCGATCAATTTGCGGGGATCATCGGCTTGCTTTAAAACTTTCCTTTTCGTGGAGCTCGTGGAGAGATCAGTTAACCCCGAATAGGTTGCAAGCCGACGCTCCCCACAGGATGGATCAGATCTGCGGATTAGGGAGCATAATGGATCGGACTCCGGTCCATTATGCTCAATCCGCAGATTCGATCCATCCTGTGGGGATCATCGGAGGGGTGACACCAAATGTTACCGCACCGGGTGACACCAACCCTAGGGACTCCCCTGCCCACCACAGTCACTATACACTAATACATTTTTATAGCTCAGACATATACTGCAGTGCTGTACAGAGAACGCTGAGCCAGTCACATCAGCCTCTGCACCAGAGGAGCTTACACTCTACTGTCCCACCACAGTAATACAGTATTATTATTATACATTTATATAGCTCTGACAATTTCCATAGTGCTGTACAATGAACACTATGCATCAGCCTCTGCACCAGAGGAGCTTATGCTTTAATGTCCCACCAAAGTCACCCAAGGAGTAGATAAGGAGCGGGATAAGGGTTCAGGTCAGAGGAAGGGTGGCTCTTCTGTTCTCTTCTTTGGTTCAGTTTACAAGTAACTTCCCCCCACAATGAACTACCTGATTTGACTGGTTAGTGTGAAGGAGAGATATCTGTACTGGGGGAGGGGGATCTGTACTGGGGGATCCACTGGAGGGATCTGTACTGGGGAGAAAAGATATATACACTGGGGGAAGACATCTGCTCTGGGGGATCTATACTGGGGAGAAGTGAAAAAAGGGAAAAGATCTTTACTGGGGGATCTGTACTGGGAAAACCACTGGAGGGATCTGTACTGAGGAGAAAAGATATATACACTGGGGGAAGAGATCTGTTCTGGGGGATCTATACTGGGGAGAAGTGTATAAAAGGGAAAAAGATCAATACTGGGGGGAGCTGTACTGGGTGAAGGTGATCTGTAGTAGGGGAAGAGAGATATTTACTGGGGGAAGGTGATCTGTACTTGGGACTGGATCTGGACTGGGGGGATCTTTATTAAGGAGGGAGTTCTGTATAGGGGGCTTTACTAAGAGGGGGTCTATACTGGGGGAGTTGTGCTAAGGAGAGGAAGATCTGTACTGGAGGGGAATGCTGCACTGGGGGGCTGTAAGAAGGGGGATCTGAAGTAGGGGAAGAGAGGTATGTACTGGGGGTGGTGATCTGTACTTGGGGCTGGATCTGGCCTGGGGGAAATCCGTACTAAGGAGGGAGTTTCTTTATAAGGGGACTCTACTAAGGGGATCTATATTGGGGGGAGTTGTGGTAAAGCAAGGAAGATCTGTACTGGGGGGAAATCTGTACTGGGGGACTGTAGGGGCGGACTGACAACTCATGGGGCCTCAGGGCAATAGGGGATCATGGGGCCCCTGTGTCCTTGCCCAAACTCAAAAAAGCCTATGAAAAAGGAACCAGGGGCATCTCATGGGGCCCCCTACTGATCCCGGGCCCTCAGGCAGTGCCTGAGTTTCCAAATGGTCAGTCTGCCCCTGGTACTAAGGGAGATCTGTACTGGGAGAGCTGTACTGGGGGAGATCTGTGCTATGGAAAGGGATGAGATATGAAACAAAGTGAGCTGTACCAGGGTGAGCTGTACTAAGGAGGGGGGATCTGTACAGGGGGGAGGGAGGTGTGCTAAGGGGGGAGCTGTACTTGGGGACGCTGTACTAAGGAGGGGAGATCTGTGCTGGGGGAGCTGTACAAAGAAGGGAGGGAGGTCTGTGCTGGGAGAACTGTACTAAGAAGGGAGGGAGATCTGTACTGAGGGATCTGTACTGGGGGGAGATCTGTACTGGGGGGGGGAAGTGGGGAGCTGTACTGGTGTGGAAGTGTGCTAAGGGGGAAGAGCTGTAATGGGGAGCTATGCTAAGGTTGTGGGAGGGGGGAAATGAGTCTGTACTGGGGGAAGCTGTACTGAATAGTACCTATTTTTCTCAGGCTGCCTTTGTAGGAAGAAAATATCTGCGCCCCTGACAGTGACACACTATTATTATGCATTTATGTAGCTCTGACATATACTGGAGTGCTGTACAGAGAGCACTGAGCCAGTCACAACTTACACATACAGTATCTCCATATTTGAATTTTCACGCCTGGCTCGCCCTGTGTGTGGGAGACGCTCAGGGAACGCACAGAACATTCTGAATATATTGGAGGAAATATTTTACAATTTCAAAAGAGAGAAAGAAAAACAACAAAAAACAAACAAAAAGTAAACCATTCTATTATTAAAAAAAGAGTAGTAATATTTTCAGACTATGGCTGACACCGGGCACGGTTTGAAGGCTGTAAAATATGAAACAGATGCTTCCCGATGCTGCAATGTCAATATTACAGAGTGCTGAAGTCATATTCAGTAAATCAAGAAACGAAATACATTTTCTGAAAGTTGGTTGAGAACTCCTGGATCAGTGTGTGTGTTTCCACCATCCCTGAGTTCCCCGGCTCTATATACCTGCTGTGCCCATTATGAGGGATTCACATTGCAGAACTGATTTTCTGGCTGCGCACACCTGTTGTGGTCATTATGAGGGGTTCCCACCACTCCGTAGCTGATTTTTTTTGGGTCTGCACAATTGCTCTGACCATTATGAGGGGTTCCCACCATCTCTGCACTGAGTTTTCAGATCTGTATGCCTGATGTGTCCATTGTCAGGGGTGCAAACCATTCCTGTGCTGAGTTCCTGGATCTGTACACTTGTAGTCTCCAGTATGAGGGGCTCCCATCATCCCTGTGATGCGTTCCTTGGCCTGCATACTTGCTGTGCCCCTTATGAGGCATTCCCATCATCCTTGTGATGCATTCTTTGGCCTACACACTTGCTGTGCCCTTATAACGGATTCCAACCATCCCTGCACTGAGTTTCCAGGTCTGCTCATTGGCTCTGTCCATTATGAGTGGTCTCCACCATCCCTGTACTGAGTTTCCGGGTCTGCACACCTGCTACACCCATCATGAATGGTTGCCACCATCCTTGGTTGCCCGGTCTGTACATATGCTGTGCCTATTCTGATGGGTTCCCACCATCCTGGGTCCATATACTTGATGTGCCCTTATGAAGGTTTCCCACCATCCCTGTGCTGAGTTCCCAGGTCTTCACTTCTGCTGTGTCCATTATGAGGGGTCTCCACAATCCCTGTGCTGAGTTCTCAGGTCTGCACACCTGCTGTACCCATCATGAATGGTTGCCACCATCCTGGGTTGCCTGGTCTGTACACTTGCTGTGCCTATTCTGATGGGTTCCCACCATCCTGGGTCCATATACTTGCTGTGTCCATTATGAGGGGTTCCCACCATCCCTGTGCTTAGTTCTTGGGATTTATTTTATATTATACAGAATTAACCAGATGCTGAAACACTAAAACTCCCCAAATGGACAGAAACAACACCGGCAGCAATGGGAGATTCAAGTGCCAGATGATCAAGATTCCAGGGGCCAACTCTGCACTGTTCACTGTTCCATTGGAGTGACCCCCCATCAGGGGCAGACTGACCATTTGGGTACTTGGGCACTGCCCAAGGGGCACGGGGTCAGTAGGGGGCACCATGAGATACCCCTGGTGCGTTTCATAGGCTTTTTCATAGGCTTTTTTGGGTGTGGGCGAGGACACAGGGGCCCTGGGGCGGACTGACCATTTGGAAACTCGGGCACTGCCCGAGGGCCCCGGGTCAGTAGGGGGCCCCATGAGATGCCCCTGGTACCTTTTTTCATAGGCTTTTTTGAGTTTGGGCAAGGACACAGGGGCCCCATAATCCCCTATTGCCCGGGGGCCCCATGAGTTGTCAGTTCGCCCCTGCAGGGGCCCCATGATCTTTTATTGCCCGGGGTCCCATGAGTTGTCAGTCCGCCCCTGCAGGGGGCCCATGATCTTTTATTGCCCGGGGGCCCCATGAGTTGTCAGTCTGCCCCTGCAGGGGCCCCTTGATCTTTTATTGCCCGGGGGCCCCATGAGTTGTCAGTCTGCCCCTGCCCCCCATTAAAATGCACCTATCATGACAAGACAGACTTCCATCGTTGACCTCCCTCTGAGAACACCAGTTGTCGGGCTCCCATGCTGTAGTTTCTAAGCCTCTGACCATGTACAGGTACATTTGTTCAACTTTCACTGTCTGCCTGCTTGTTTCAGGTTTAGAGGAAGCCGGGGCGCCAGCATTTCCAGGCAGAGCAGTTGACAACAAGCGCGCTGCCAGTGGACCTTCTTTAAAACCAATCACGGCTCTCGGACATCGCACGGGTTCCATGTAAATGGTTTCATTTGATACTTTTGACTTTTTGTTTTTTCTATAATGTCACGCCGATCCGTTACAAGCGCAGTTGTAACCTTGAATTATTGGAGCGATATTTCCAAGGCAGGCGGCCGCAATGAAGTCTTCCCTCTAATAAGAGGCAATGAAGGCTCCTCGCGGCTGTCGGATACGTCTGCCGCTGCTATCGGTGACAATGTACACTTGTTGTTCCTCAGTAATAGAGATGAGATATAAATAGATTTAAGGGGAAAAAAACGGCTTTTCGACAATCTAGAGGGAAAATAAAATTGTGACGCCGCGGCTCATATCTAGACATGGTTTAGGCTCTTTTTCCGACTCTTCCCAGCTGAACCTGTCAAATCTAAAAAGTTTCTGAGTTTGGGCAGACTGCTGGCAGCGGATCTTTATTTTGACAAACATTTTGTTAACAATTACATAGTTACATAGTTAGTCTGACTGAAAAAAGACAAAAGTCCATCCAGTTCAACCATAAAAAAACAAAGTTATAATCCTACACCCACAGTTGATCCAGAAGAAGGCAAAAAACCCAGCAAAGCATGATCCAATTTGCTCCTGCAAGGAAAAAATTCCTTCCTGATCCCCCGAGAGGCAATCGGATATTCCCTGGATCAACTTTCCCTATAAATGTTATATCCAGTTATATTCTGTGTATCCAAGAAAGAATCCAGGACTTTCCTACAGCAATCCACTGAGCTGGCCACAACCAACTACTGAGGGAGTCTATTCCACATTCTTACAGCTCTTACTGTGAAGAAACCTTTCCATGTTTGGAGATTACATTTCTTTTCCTCCAGACGTAAAGAGCGCCCCCCTTGTCCTCTGTGATGACCTCAGGGGGAAGAACTACACCGAGTTCACTATATGAACCACTGATGTATTTATACATGGAGATCATATCCCCCCTTATGTATTATACATGGAGATCATTATTATTATTATTATTATTACTACGAGTTTATATAGCGCCAAAGGGTTTGCTCAGCGCTGTACAATAGGGGGGGACAATACATGGCACAGTACAACAAAGACAGACAGCGTACGGGGGGTAAGAGGGCCCTACTCTTACGAGCTTACAATCTAGGAGGGAGGGGGTAAAGGTACAGTAGGAAGTGGCTGGGGGGGATGAAGTGGTGGGAGGAATGAGGGAGGATGGCCGTTAGGTGAGGGTGGGGTAGGCTTCCCTGAAGAGATGGGTTTTGAGGGAGCGCCTGAATGTGAATAGAGAAGGCGACAGTCTGATGGATTGGGGCAGTGAGTTCCAGAGGATGGGGGAGGACCTGGAGAAGTCCTGCAGTCGTGCATGGGAGGAGGAGACCAGGGAGCAGGATAGAAGGAGGTCCTGTGAGGAGCGAAGGGTACGGGTAGGGTGGTACCTGGTGATCAGATTGGTGAGGTAGTCAGGGGCAGTGTTGTGAACGGCTTTGTAGGTCAGGGTAAGGAGTTTAAATTTGATGCGTTGGGCAATCGGGAGCCAGTGGAGGGAGAGGCAGAGGGGGGTGGCAGAGGTGGAGCGGGTGGTAAGGTGGATGAGTCTGGCAGCTGAGTTCAGGATGGTCTGGAGCGGGGAGAGCCTGCACTTGGGTAGGCCAGTGAGGAGGGAGTTGCAGTAGTCAAGGCGTGAGATGATGAGGGAGTGTACTAGAAGTTTGGTGGTGTCTGGGGTGAGGAAGGAGCGGATCTTGGCAATGTTGCGAAGATGGAGCCTGCATGTGTTTGTGAGTGATTTGACATGCGGTTGGAGGGAGAGGTTCGCGTCAAGAATGACGCCAAGGACTTTGGCTTGCGGGGCGGAAGTGATAGTGGAGTTGTTGGTGATGATGGATAGGATGGGGGGGGTGTGGGCAGGGGGAAAGACGAGAAGCTCGGTTTTGGAGAGGTTAATCTTGAGGAAATGTAGCGACATCCAGTCTGAGATGTCATTTAGGAGGTGAGTGATGCGGGCGGAGATAGTGGGGGTGAGGTGAGGGGTGGAGAGGTAGATTTGGGTGTCGTCAGCATAGAGGTGATAGTTGAAGCCGTGAGATTGTATGAGTTTGCCCAGGGAGGAGGTGTAGATGGAGAAGAGAAGGGGTCCAAGGACAGAGCCTTGGGGGACCCCAACAGAGAGGGGGAGGGAGGGGGAGGTGGCACCATTGTGGGTGACACTGAAGGAGCGTCGGGATAGGTAGGATGAGAACCAAGAGAGAGCAGCATCTCCGATGCCAAGGGAGAGTAGTTTATTAAGAAGGAGGGGGTGGTCAACTGTGTCGAAGGCCGCAGAGAGGTCCAGGAGAAGGAGGACAGAGTAGTCGCCCTTGGCTTTGGCGTTGAGTAGGTCGTTAGTGATTTTGAGGAGGGCGGTTTCAGTGGAGTGTAGGGGACGGAAGCCGGACTGTAGAGGGTCAAGGAGGTTATTGTCAGTAAGGTGGGAGCTTAGGCGATCGTAGACTAAGCATTCAAGGAGCTTGGAGGTGAGTGGCAGCAGGGAGATGGGTCTGAGGTTGTTGGGGTCCGCGGGATCCAGGGAGGGCTTTTTGAGGATGGGGGTGATATGCGCGTGCTTTAGGGGGGAGGGGAATACGCCAGTAGAGAGGGAGAGATTGAAGATGTGGGTGAGGGAGCGGATGAGGGAAGAGGGGGGTGACCGGAGGAGTTGAGAGGGGATAGGGTCCAGGGGGCAGGTAGTGAGGCGGGCTTTTGAGAGGACTTTGGCGACTTCCTCAGTAGTGACAGGGCTGAGGGAGTGCAGTGCGGGGGGGGTTATGGTGGGCGGGGCATTGGGAGAGGAGGGGGGCAGTGCGGTTGTGAGGGCAGAGGAGGGGGGAGATGAAGGGGTGACGGGGGCGAGGAGGCTAGGTGGGGAGGTAGATTGCAAGTTGACGATGTCCTTACGGATAGCGTCAATCTTGTTGTGGAAATGGGTGGCAATTTCGTGGGCGGTGAGAGAGGTACTGAGTGGAGGAGGGGGGGGGGAGAGCAGGGAGTTGAAGGTGGAGAAGAGTCGGCGGGGGCAGGAGGAGAGGGTGTTTATTAGGTTAACAAAGTAGGCCTGCTTGGCGGCGTGGAGGGAGGAGGTGTAGATAAGAAATGCGGATTTGTAGAGGGAGAAAGTATGAGGGGACCTGGTTTTGCGCCACAGTCTCTCCAGTGCGCGACTGCGACGTTTGAGGCGTTTAGTGCTGTCGGTCTGCCAGGGTTGAAGCGGTCTGGGTTTGATGATGCGTGTGGTAAGGGGTGCCAGAGATCATATCCCCCCTTATGTGTTATACATGGAGATCATATCCCCCCTTATGTATTATACATGGAGATCACATCCCCCCTTATGTACTATACATGGAGATCATATCCCCCCTTATGTATTATACATGGGGATCATATCCCCCCCTATGTATTATACATGGAGATCATATCCCCCTTATGTATTATACATGGAGATCACATCCCCCCTTATGTACTATACATGGAGATCATATCCCCCCTTATGTATTATACATGGAGATCATATCCCCCTTATGTATTATACATGGAGATCATATCCCCCTTATGTATTATACATGGAGATCATATCCCCCCCCTTATGTATTATACATGGAGATCATATCCCCCTTATGTATTATACATGGAGATCATATCCCCCCCTTATGTATTATACATGGAGATCATATCCCCCTTATGTATTATACATGGAGATCATATCCCCCTTATGTATTATACATGGAGATCATATCCCCCCTTATGTATTATACATGGAGATCACATCCCCCCTTATGTATTATACACGGAGATCATATCCCCCCTTATGTATTATACATGGAGATCATATCCCCCCTTGTGTATTATACATGGAGATCATATCCCCCCTTATGTATTATACATGGAGATCATATCCCCCCTTATGTATTATACATGGAGATCATATCCCCCCTTATGTATTATACATGGAGATCATAGCCCCCCTTATGTATTATACATGGAGATCATATCCCCCCTTATGAATTATACATGGTGATCATATCCCCCCTTATGTATTATACATGGAAATCATATCCCCCCTTATATATTATACATGGAGATCATATCCCCCCCTTATGTATTATACATGGAGATCATATCCCCCCTTATGTATTATACATGGAGATCATATCCCCCTTATGTATTATACATGGAGATCATATCCCCCTTATGTATTATACATGGAGATCATATCCCCCCTTAATCTCCTCTTCTCAGTAGAGAATACATTCAGTTCCTCTAATCTTTCCTCATAGCTGATCTCCTCCATGCCTCTTATCAGTTTGGTTGCCCTTCTCTGTACTTTCTCCAGTTCCCCAATGTTCTTTTTGTGAATTGGTGGCCAAAACTGAACTGCATATTCCAGATAAGGTGTTACTAATGATTTGTACCGGGGGAAATGATATCTCTCTCTTCAATTGGTGCAGGTGGGTTACCAGTGATGCAGAATGATCGGAGCTCGGGGGGTTCTACATCCCCCCAAAAAGGAGAGATTTTCCCTCAAGGTTCAGACCAGGGTTGTAGGTCATTTTTTCGTTTCTGGGGTCGTCAACCTTGGACACCCAGAAGGCAAAAATAAGGTGGCGCCCTGTGCATGCAAATTATAGGTCCCCCATAGCCCCCCCCCCTTTATCTACTCCTCTGGTTCAGAGATTGTAGACATGGAAGAACTGTGGACACATGACACTCTACAATGCAGCAGGCAGTGACTGGCTCACAGTTAGGGATTAGTTGCTGGTTTGGTCCAAACCCATGTTTGGACTGAATTTTTCTTGCTCAGAGGTTTGGCAAACAGCCCAGCTAAAGTGTTTGGCTGAGCTGAACCTCCAATGGTAGCAGATAGTGATACATTTAGCAGCCCGTACTATGTACCGCTTAGGCCCCATGTACACGGGACACTTCTGAATGATGGAAACTGCTGGAAGACGCAGGTTAAAAAACGTCTGTTTAGCCGCATTTGCATAACACGTTTATGTGCGTTTAGAAGCGTTTTTAAACATAAGTACAGGAGAACCTCCCAAATGCCCAGAATGCACTGAAAAGTGGTAAATTATTAACTATTTCACTATTTCAGAGAAATACAGAGCGTAGAAGCAGAGACAGCAGTATGTCTTGAGTAGAGATGAGCGAATCGAACATGACGAAGTGGAATTCGTTTTGAATATTAGGAAAAATTCGATTCGCGCCGAATCCGAAAATTAGCAAACTTCGGATGCACGAATCGAATTTTCCCCAATCGGCCGATTTTCATCCCTTCTACAGCCGGCAAAAAGTGTCCCTGCAGAGAGCTCCGCTATTTCTGACAGTTCTCTGACAGTTCCTTCACATTTACAGCGGTTGAAACATTGTATCTATTTGTTTCCATTTAGGATACAGATGTTTTTATTCGGAAACAAATAGATACAATGTTTCAAGCGCTGTAAATGTGAAGGAACTGTCAGAGAACTGTCAGAAATAGCGGAGCTCTCTGCAGGGACACTTTTTGCTGGACTGCAATTCTTCTTATTTTCATCCTACTTCTTCTTCTTCTTCTTCTTCTTCTTCTTCTTCATCCTCATCTTCTTCTTCTTCTTCTTCATCCTCATCCTCTTCCTCTTCTTCTTCTTCTTCATCCTCATCCTCTTCTTCATCCTCATTCTCTTCTTCTTCATCCTCATCCTCTTCTTCTTCATCCTCATCCTCTTCTTCTTCATCATCCTCATCCTCTTCTTCTTCTTCATCCTCACCCTCCTCTTCTTCTTCTTCTTCTTCTTCATCATCCTCATCCTCTTCTTCTTCTTCTTCTTCTTCTTCCTCACCATCATCCTCTTCTTCTTCTTCTTCATCCTCATCCTCTTCTTCATCCTCATCCTCTTCTTCTTCTTCTTCTTCTTCTACTTCTTCATCCTCATCCTCTTCTTCTTCTTCCTCATCCTCATCCTCTTCTTCTTCTTCTTCTTCTTCTTCATCCTCATCCTCTTCTTCTTCTTCTTCTTCTTCTTCTTCTTCTTCTTCTTCTTCTTCATCCTCATCTTCTTCTTCTTCTTCTTCTTCTTCATCCTCATCCTCTTCTTCTTCTTCTTCTTCTTCTTCTTCTTCTTCATCCTCATCCTCTTCTTCTTCTTCTTCATCATCATCCTCATCCTCTTCTTCTTCTTCTTCTTCTTCTTCATCCTCATCCTCTTCTTCTTCTTCTTCATCCTCATCTTCTTTTTCTTCATCCTCATCCTCTTCTTCTTCTTCTTCTTCTTCTTCTTCTTCATCCTCATCCTCTTCTTCTTCTTCTTCTTCTTCTTCTTCATCCTCATCCTCTTCTTCTTCTTCCTCATCCTCTTCTTCTTCTTCTTCTTCTTCATTCTCATCCTCTTCTTCTTCATCCTCATCCTCTTCTTCTTCTTCATCCTCATCCTCTTCTTCTTCTTCTTCTTCTTCTTCTTCTTCATCCTCATCCTCCTCTTCTTCTTCTTCTTCTTCTTCTTCTTCTTCATCATCCTCATCTTCTTCTTCTTCTTCTTCTTCTTCTTCATCCTCATCCTCACCATCATCCTCTTCTTATTCTTCATCCTCATCCTCTTCTTCATCCTCATCATCTTCTTCTTCATCATCATCCTCATCCTCATCCTCTTCTTCTTCTTCTTCTTCTTCTTCTTCTTCTTCCTCATCCTCTTCTTCTTCTTCGTCTTCTTCTTCATCCTCATCCTCTTCTTCTTCTTCTTCATCCTCTTCTTCTTCTTCTTCTTCATCCTCATCCTCTTCTTCTTCTTCTTCTTCTTCTTCATCCTCATCCTCATCCTCTTCTTCTTCTTCTTCTTCATCCTCATCCTCTTCTTCTTCTTCTTCCTCATCCTCTTCTTCTTCTTCTTCATCCTCATCCTCTTCTTCTTCTTCTTCATCATCCTCATCCTCTTCTTCTTCTTCTTCTTCATCCTCATCCTCTTCTTCTTCATCCTCATCCTCTTCTTCATCCTCATCCTCTTCTTCTTCTTCTTCTTCTTCATCCTCATCCTCCTCTTCTTCTTCTTCTTCTTCTTCTTCTTCATCCTCATCCTCTTCTTCTTCTTCCTCCTCACCATCATCCTCTTCTTCTTCTTCATCCTCATCCTCTTCTTCATCCTCTTCTTCTTCTTCTTCATCCTCATCCTCATCCTCTTCTTCTTCTTCTTCTTCCTCATCCTCATCCTCTTCTTCTTCTTCATCCTCATCCTCCTCTTCTTCTTCTTCTTCTTCTTCTTCTTCATCCTCATTCTCATCCTCTTCTTCTTCTTCTTCATCCTCATCCTCTTCTTCTTCTTCTTCTTCCTCTTCCTCATCCTCTTCTTTTTCATCCTCTTCTTCCTCTTCTTCTTCTTCATCCTCTTCTTCATCCTCTTCCTCTTCTTCTTTTTCTTCTTTTTGTCTTCCTCTTGCAGGTCACTGCTCATGCGCAGATTTTTTATCGGCAAAAAAATCGTCCGATTTGCCCACTATTGCCGCGAAAATCGGCCGATCGGCAAAATCGGCCGATTTTTTTTCCAACTTTACAGAAAAAAAAAACGGCCAAAATACCGAAAAACGGCCGACCAAATAGCCCACTAACGATCCGAAAATCGGCCGATTTTATTTTCGGCCGAAAAATCGGCCAATTTTCGACCCATCTATGGCCTGCATTAGGGCCACAGAGACTTTAGGGCCACAGAATCGTTACTCAGGGACACAGAATCGTTACTCAGGGACACAGAATTGTTACTCAGGGACACAGAATTGTTACTCAGGGACACAGAATCGTTACTCAGGGACACAGAATCGTTACTTAGGGCCACAGCTATCAAAGAATCGAAAGTTTAAAGTGACATACACCCTTTTTTTTTTTGGTGGCTGTCGTGCACAGTTGGTGCTGCAGTTTGCCGTTTGTGCAAAATAAACTGACTTTCTGCTTCACAACCACTATTGGCCTTCAATTGAAGCTGCTTCCGCTCCGCCACTCTGCCATTGGACTCTTGATAGTCGTCTCCCCACACTGCTGCTGGGGGGACTTTTTAACATAGGCCTCTGTATGGCCTTCAATTTAAGCTGCTTACGCTTCGCCACTCTGCCATGGGCCCCTGTACCGCCTCCTCATGCTGCTGCCAGGTCCAGAGTGTGTCATGGGTCCCTGTACGGCCTCCCATTGCTGCTGTCTCCATCGCCACACTCTGCCATGTGCCACTTTCAGGTCTCCTCACACTGCTGGTGGGTTCCATTTTGTCATAGGGTGCTGTATGGCCTCCCATTGCTGCTGCCAGGCCCGTAATCTGCCATGGGCCCCCGTACCGACTCCTCATGCTGCTGCCAGGCCCGTAATCTGTCATGGGCCCCTGTACCGCCTCCTCATGCTGCTGCCAGGTCCAGAGTGTGTCATGGGTCCCTGTACGGCCTCCCATTGCTGCTGTCTCCATCGCCACACTCTGCCATGTGTCACTTTCAGGTCTCCTCACACTGCTGGTGGTTTCCATTTTTTCATAGGGTGCCGTATGGCCTCCCATTGCTGCTGCCTCCACCGCCACACTGTGGCTCCACACTCTGGTTTTGGCCCCATGACTGCCCAAATGAGTGAAGTGTGCGGTGATTCTAAGATCGACGGCACTCATCTGCATGTCATACTGACTGACAGTATTATTTCTCTTCC
Organism: Staurois parvus; assembly: GCF_062004578.1. Taxonomy (NCBI): domain Eukaryota; kingdom Metazoa; phylum Chordata; class Amphibia; order Anura; family Ranidae; genus Staurois; species Staurois parvus. The sequence continues at coordinate 153,401 of NW_028318283.1, forward strand.
CCAGCAGACTCCAAGGGCATTTAAATTAAAGGTACAGTGTTCTGCACTAATATAAAGGCTCTCTGAAGCCTAGAAACCCTTTTAATAAGTTAAATTCGCAGTGAATAAATTCGCATCGAATCAAATTTATTCCGCAAATTCGGCGAATCAGCCGAATCGAATTTTTGAATACTTCGCTCATCTCTAGTCTTGAGATTAGCTTAGGCATGAGTTGCTCATTAACATTTCTTTTGTTTCCAAGGGTGGGAAAGGTGTCTGGTGGAGGGAGTCATTAAGGTTACCTGGCAGGGGGTCTTCATGAGGAATTTGAGGTGTGAATGTTCATTAACATATCTTTTGTTTCCAAGGGTGGGAGAGGTCTGAGGTGTGAATGGTCATTAACATATCTTTTGTTTCCAAGGGTGGGAGAGGTCTGAGGTGTGAATGGTCATTAACATGTCTTTTGTTTCCAAGGGTGGGAGAGGTCTGAGGTGTGAATGGTCATTAACATGTCTTTTGTTTCCAAGGGTGGGAGAGGTCTGAGGTGTGAATTGGTCATTACAATGTGTGACAAGCTTGGTAGGAACATCCTGTGTTCAGTGTTTTGTCCATCTGAGTACCTTGAAAACGCTTTGCATGCATTTTTCATGATGAAAAAAGGCTCTGGACAGCATCGGGAACTGGAAGAGTAAAAAAACATTTAAAAACGCAAACGCTTATAAACGCTATTTGCCGCGTTTACAAGTGTTTTGCATTTGAAACGTTGATAAAATCGACTGTTGAATGCAAGCTTTCTGCGTTCAAGTAAACGACTGTAAACTCAACTGCCTGTAAACGATGATGTGTACACGGACACATAGGAGAACATTAGGGAGAGTTCAGGGGCTGCTGAAAAAAAACGCTGAACAGCTCCTGAACGTGAGTTTATCAGCTGCAGTGCACATGAGCCCTTACTCATTCACGTGGGGAGGGAGGGGTGGTACCCGAGGGGCTCTCTTATTTTTAAAGGGTATCTTCAGATTTTGATAAGCTCCCCACCCTCAGAACCCCCCCAGTGTTTTGGGGAAGTAGCCCTTGTCCTCATCAATGTGGAGACAAGGTGCTTTGCCAAAAGGGGTCCTAAAAGAAAATGAGTGAGTTTACATTTGATGATGTGAAATGAATACATTGTTGCAAAGACTGGAAGTAGACACACGTCCATCGGGTTCAACCAGAAAATAAATAAAATAGAACATATCTTGTATCCTCAGGAATGCAATCCTGCTGCTGATCCAGAGGACAAAAAACCCCCCATAGGTCTGATTTGCTTTAACCGGAAAAGAATTCCTTCCTAATCCCAAAAGGCGATGAGACAAAGCTCAGATCAACCATATAACAAAGCACATAATAAGAAAACAAAGAAATGCTTGCTGTTTTATACCACCAATTTACAAATGACAGGGCTGAGCCCTAATAAAGATCACATAGGAAGTGACAAAGTCATTAGCCGACAGGGTCAGAAAAAAAAAAATTTCATAGCTGCTTGTAAAAATCATTTTGTGTGAAGGGGGGTAAACTCGAATTGTCTCCAGCTATATTCTCTGCAATTCGAATGCGTGAATGTAAAATATACCATATTATGGTCAATAGATAGTGCTGAGGAGCATGCTTACTTCCTATGATCAGGGCCATGGATAAGGGGGTACCACCAGTCCTCCTGTACGGGGCCCAGGCCGGCAGGGGGGCCCAGACAGCTGGGTGAATCAGATTTGGGCAGGGAGGGTGATCGGCACGACCAGGCGGCAATCACTGGAACCTATCCCCTGTATGCAGAGGCGCCCCTAGGGTTGGTGTCACCCGGTGCGGTAGCACTTGGTGACACCCCCTCCAAAGATCCCTGCAGAATGGATTGGATCTGCGGATTGAGCATAATGGATCAGACTCCGATCCATTATGCTCAATCCGCAGATCCGATCCATCCTGCGGGGATCGTCGGCTTTCTTTACAACTTACCTTTTCTTGGAGCGGGTCCGATGTCACCCCGTATAGGTTTGCATGCGGACGATCCTGCGGGGTGACACCGGTGTATCGGAAAGATGTGTCTCCCGTATAGATATGTCCCTCTGAAGCAACTGCGCATGTCCTGGTTTCAGGCACGATCGATCGATGATAGCAGTAGTTCTATTATCGATTGTGCCTGAAACCGGGACATGCGCAGTTGCTTCAGAGGGACATATCTATACGGGAGACACATCTTGCCGATACACCGGTGTTACCCCGCAGGATCGTCCGCATGCAATCTATACGGGGTGACACCGGACCCGCTCCAAGAAAAGGTAAGTTGTAAAGAAAGCTGACGATTCATTATGCTCAATCCGCAGATCGGATCCGTCCTGCGGGGATCATCGGCTTTATTTACAACTTACCTTTTCGTGGAGCGGGTCCGGTGCCACCCCGTATAGGTTGCATGCTGACGATCCCCGCAGGATGGTTCAGATCTGAGGATTGAGCATAATGGATCGGAGTCCAATCCATTATGCTCCCCAATCCGCAGATCCCATCCATCCTGCGGGGATCGTCAGCTTTCTTTACAACTTACCTTTTCGTGGAGTGGTTCCAGTGTCACCCCGTATAGGTTGCATGCTGACAATCCCCGCAGGATGTATCGGATCTGCGGATTGAGCATAATGGATCGGAGTCCAATCGATTATGCTCCCCAATCCGCAGATCCCATCCATCCTGCGGGGATCGTCGGCATGCAACCTATACGGGGTGACACTGGACCCGCTCCAAGAAAAGGTAAGTTGTAAAGAAAGCTGATGATCCCCGCAGGATGGATCGGATTCATCCTGCGGGGATCGTCGGCTTGCTTTACAACTTACATTTTTGTGGAGCGGGTCCGGTGTCACCCCCTGCGGTCGGTGTCACCCGGTGCAGACTTCACCCCCCGCACCTGCCTCTGGATGCCACTGCCTGTATGACTCTCTCTGCAGCAGCTGAAAGCTGGCTTCTTCTCCTTTCCCTCCCGCTGGTTTTCACCTGCTGCAGAGAGAGCCATACAGGGGATCAGCTCCAGCAATTGCCCCTCCACCACACCCATCACCCTCCCTGAGCACCATACATTTCTCTGTTCTGCCCAGGCCCCCCTGTGTGCCCCCCACCCCCGTAGTGCTGCCGATTTCCCTCCTCTCCTTCCCAAAGGCAGCTGCAAGCACACAATAGGGACCTTCACGATGGAAAAGGGTCTAGAAAATATGTCACATTTACCATCCTCCTTTCTTTCCTGAATGAACACAAATAGTGATCTTTACTGATCACTCACTGTGTTCATTCATAACTGAAGCTTAGTAAACTACTTTTTTTGGGGGGTGGGGGGGCGGCTGTCGGATTGCCTGTATGGGGCCCCATGGTTTCTAACAGCAGCCTGCCTATGTTAGTCAGCACCATCTAATGGCCATAATAATAATAATATTTTCAGCATTCACACATCCAAATAGCAGAGAATATAGCCAGAGAACATTTGATTTTGCCCCAATATCACAGAACAAATCTCCATTTTTTTAAAAATACCACTCTATGTATTGGTAAGGAAGCAAGAGATGGAGTGGCGATGTTTCATGGACTGAGAACCCACGTGGCTGCCCAGAGAACCACGGCGAGACTTCTCATGTGCCGAGGTCCCGGGGTTGCAGCCATGTTTGCCGTGACATTCTCAAGTTGTGATTATCTTTCACAGCTTGGTAAACTGAGAAAATCTCATCAGCAAGCCGAGGTCCGTGACACAGGGAGGGGTGTGCGCGCTACGAAAGACAATATCGCGGGTGTCACACCCTTTCGTTGCGGTTCACTTCACATTTTACAAACTCATTACCTGTATGGAGCATGTTAACCACTGTACCGTTCACTGCAACCAATTACCCACAATGCATTTGTAGGCAGAATCCATATGCAAAGGAGATTATTTATTTATTACAGGTACTTATATAGCGCCGTCAATTTACTCCGCGCTTTACATATATATTGTACTTTCACATCAGTCCCTAACCCTCAAGGGGCGTACAATCTAAGGTCCCTAACCCTCAAGGGGCGTACAATCTAAGGTCCCTAACCCTCAAGGGGCGTACAATCTAAGGTCCCTAACCCTCAAGGGGCGTACAATCTAAGGTCCCTAACCCTCAAGGGGCGTACAATCTAAGGTCCCTAACCCTCAAGGGGCGTACAATCTAAGGTCCCTGACCCTCAAGGGGCGTACAATCTAAGGTCCCTGACCCTCAAGGGGCGTACAATCTAAGGTCCCTGACCCTCAAGGGGCGTACAATCTAAGGTCCCTGACCCTCAAGGGGCGTACAATCTAAGGTCCCTGACCCTCAAGGGGCGTACAATCTAAGGTCCCTGACCCTCAAGGGGCGTACAATCTAAGGTCCCTAACCCTCAAGGGGTGTACAATCTAAGGTCCCTGACCCTCAAGGGGCGTACAATCTAAGGTCCCTAACCCTCAAGGGGTGTACAATCTAAGGTCCCTGACCCTCAAGGGGCGTACAATCTAAGGTCCCTGACCCTCAAGGGGCGTACAATCTAAGGTCCCTAACCCTCAAGGGGCGTACAATCTAAGGTCCCTGACCCTCAAGGGGTGTACAATCTAAGGTCCCCAACCCTCAAGGGGCGTACAATCTAAGGTCCCTAACCCTCAAGGGGCGTACAATCTAAGGTCCCTAACCCTCAAGGGGCGTACAATCTAAGGTCCCTAACTCACATTCATACATACAATTGCCACAACAAGAAAATTCAAAGGAGCTGGATGGAAATTTTTTCTCCACTGAACGAATTTCTAAGAGTGAATGTGGTTTTCATTCAAGAAAGTGTCATTAAACCCACATCAGGGGCGGACTGACCATTTGGAAACTTGGGTACTGCCCGAGGGCCCGGGGTCAGTAGGGGGCCCCATGAGATGCCCCTGGTACCTTTTTCACAGGCTCTTTTGAGTTTGGGCAAGGACACAGGGGCCCCATGATCCCCTATTGCCCGGGGGGCCCATGAGTTGTCAGTCCACCCCTGACCCACATTATATACAACTATCAATAAGTGGTGTAGTACAAGCTGTGCATACTCACTCAGTCACTATGGGATTTGTTTTCTGTATGCTGCAAAAAACCTGGCTGATCCTGCTGTTCTCTATCTCCCCCTTCTGTCCATGTCCCCAGTGCAGTTGGGGATTTTGCAGAGCAGTGTTGGCAGCTCCTGCACATGCTCAGTTTTTTTTGCTGAGCATTTCCTCTATATCACATCTGAAGAGCCCATGTGACTATAGAGCAGGGGTGTCAAACTGGCAGTGCTCCAGCTGTTGCGAAACTACAAGTCCCATCATGCCCCTGCCTTTGGGAGTCATTCTTGTAACTGCCAATCTTGCAATGCCTCATGGGAATTGTAGTTTGGCAACAGCCGGAGAGCCGCCAGTTTGACACCCGTGGATGCCTCATGGGAATTGTAGTTTGGCAACAACTGGAGGGCTGCCAGTTTGACACCTGTGGATGCCTCATGGGAACTGTAGTTTGGCAACAGCCAGAGGGTCGCCAGTTTGACACCCGTGGATGCCTCATGGGAATTGAAGTTTGGCAACAGCCGGAGGGCCGCCAGTTTGACACCCGTGGATGCCTCATGGGAACTGTAGTTTGGCAACAGCCGTAGGGCCACCAGTTTGATACCCGTGGATGCCTCATGGGAACTGTAGTTTGGCAACAGCCAGAGGACCGCCAGTTTGACACCCGTGGATGCCTCATGGGAATTGTAGTTTGGCAACAGCCAGAGGACCGCCAGTTTGACACCCGTGGATGCCTCATGGGAATTGTAGTTTGGCAACAGCTGAAGGGATGCCAGTTTTACACCCATGGATGCCTCATGGGAATCGTAGTCTGGCAACAGCTGGAGGACCACCAGTTTGACACCCGTGTTATAGAGTAACACATGTGGGCATGTACACAGTGGTAAATGACAGCCTACTCCCTCCTTCTTTCTCCATCACCACTAACCAGCTTAACACAGTAGGGGGTGGGATATTACATCTTTGATTGATGGAGGCTTTACCTCCCAGTTATTCCACTGAAACATGCTGGAGTATCGTGACACAGATTGTGAATAGCCTTGTACCATGTGATCTCTGTGATCATTCACAGATTTCACAAGTAGTAAGCAATGAAGTCAGAAGTGACATCTTACATACTACTCTGGTCAATCACTGGCCAATCAGTGATCACATGATTGGGACCTCACACAGAGGTCCCGTACAACGATCAGTGTTTCGTTGTGTCCGGAGAACACAGCGAGTACCGATTGTGTTGCTGCACGCTCCCAGGGAGTGCGCACAAGCAGGGAGCGGGGAGGCCATTTATAAATGGCCACCCGACCCAGCACTGATCCCATCCGGCCGTTTATATACATGGGCTGGACAGGAAGTGGTTAAGTGGATAGTCTCTGAAGGGATATAGTATATATCTTGTTTTCTTCCTTTTGTCCCATTCTTAGGGTTTTATTACATAACTAGTTTGGGGATTAAGGGTGTAGCTTGGAATGCCCTGGGACACTTCAAACATTTTGACCCTTTGATAATCTTTCAGCTTCCCACTGTGAATTTGTACCTATGCCCAATTGGTGGACATCTACATTGTTGATTGAGGGACCTTTCCCACTGCTGGCTGGATCCAATGTAAATAAAAAATTACTAATTAACTATCGACTGTGACAAACTGATTGAACGAGTTGTTGACTATAGAATGATCATTCGTAAGAGATCGATCAGAAAAGAAATTGATCATTTATTGGTGTATATGGTCACCATAAGACGTGTGGCTGATCTTACAATTCCATACAAGAAATGAGTTCTGTAAACAATAAGGCTAGGTTCACAATTACGCGTGTTGGGATTGAGCACAAAATCTTCCTGACATGCACAGAAATGCGCCGTCCTTTAGCAGTTGTGCAGCGGTGCCATTGTTTGTTAGTGGCAGCCCCACACATCTGCTAACTGCACCATGTGGTTCAATTATAGGATTTCTTTTCTGCATTTCACGTGCATGGGGCAGGCCATTGAAATGAAGAAGCTGCCATACACGCAATGCACATAAACGCGCAAAAACGTGCAGAAACACGCCCGCGTATGGTAGCACCTGTAGACGAACCAAGCCTAAAGAAAATTGTTTCCGGAGAAAATTGTATGTTCAAAAACACCCACAGAGCAATGGCAGATCCCATCAATGTTTCCATTTAAGGAAATAGAATTTTCATAAACACGTACGAATAAGAATTGTGTACGACCAATTATCCTACAATATAAAAATAGACACATGAAAAATATCCTTCATATGACGGAAAATAGAGAGAAAATTTCCAGCTCCGTATTGAACAGAAATGTCTTTGGGGCAAATAATTTTGTATCTTGAAATCTATCCTAAAATGGCGTCATTGCCTTCCCTCGAGATGATTGATCAGTTTCCTTGGGATCTTATTAATGGCTCTTGCTGAAAATTCATTTATTTAAAAAAAAAAGATACATTTTAATCCAATTTTCTGTCGCTATTCTGCAATATTCTGAACCGAAACTGCAAATGTTTACCGCGCCTTCCCCAATCAGCGACGAGACAAAGAAATATGACACTCCGTCTCTGCGCTCGTTTCAACACGAGATTTTCCAGCTGAGAAGTGTTTTTCTTCTCTAAATATGAACATCTATCTTCAGAATTGTGTGTATCAAACAATCAATCAGTCGGGGACCGGAAGACGCCAAGCATCTGTAATTATACTGTCAGCGCTGATTGTCAGGGAATTTCTTATGTCACAAAAACATTTGCTAAACATACCGAACAAAACTCACAGCACAAGCGAGGGAAGCTTTTATGTGAGGAGCAAACAAAAGGAAGGTTTGATAAATGAATGCCATAGTGGGATGGCAGCCAACCATTCACTAAAGACCAGTGACAATGCCAAGACATCGGGAAGGTAGCCTATCAGTTCACTACAGACCAGTGACATCACCAAGACATCAAGAAGGTAGTCTATGCATTTACTAGAGACCAGTGACATCACCAAGACATTGAGAAGGTAGCCTATACATTCACTAGAGATCAGTGACATCACCGAGACCCTTCATATTTCTGCAAAAACAGTCCAGTCCATTCACTAGAGACCAGAGACATCACCAAACTCTTCATATTCAAGGGACTCACTAGAGACCAGTGACATCACTGAGACCCTTCATATTCATGAGAACAAAGCCTATCCACTCACTAGAGACCAGTGACATCACCGAGACCCTTCATATTCATGAGATGCAGCCTATCCATCACTAGAGACCAGTGACATCACCGAGACCCTTCATATTCATAAGAACACAGCCTATCCATTCACTAGAGACCAGTGACATCACCGAGACTCTTCATATTCATAAGAACACAGCCTATCCATCACTAGAGACCAGTGACATCACCGAGACCCTTCATATTCATGAGAACACAGCCTATCTATTCATCAGAGACCAGTGACATCACCGAGACCCTTCATATTCATAAGAACACAGCCTATCCATCACTAGAGACCAGTGACATCACCGAGACTCTTCATATTCATGAGAACGCAGCCTATCCATCACTAGAGACCAGTGACATCACCGAGACCCTTCATATTCATAAGAACGCAGCCTATCCATCACTAGAGATCAGTGACATCACCGAGACCATTCATATTCATGAGAACACAGCCTATCCATTCATCAGAGACCAGTGACATCACCGAGACTTCATATTCATGAGAACACAGCCTATCCATCACTAGAGACCAGTGACATCACCAAGACCCTTCATATTCATGAGAACACAGCCTATCCATCACTAGAGACCAGTGACATCACCAAGATCCTATGTATTTATGAGAACACAGTCCAATCCGTTCACTAGAGACCAGTGACATCACCGAGACCCTTCATATTCATGAGAACAAAGCCTATACACTCACTAGAGACCAGTGACATCACCGAGACCCTTCATATTCATGAGAACAAAGCCTATACACTCACTAGAGACCAGTGACATCACCAAGATCCTATGTGTAGCACTGCCCCTTGGGACAAGCTGGAATATATTATGGGTCCTGCGCTCAATAGATCCAACCCTAAGCAAACCCAATCCCTCTGGCACAACTGGTAATGAATAGCAAATACACCGCCAAGAAATTTGCTGACACAGGGTTAAATGAAACAAGAACAATTTTATGGAGAATGAAATGCAGTGTAGAGGGGTGGGGTTCCCCTTTCAACTTCAAAACTTACTTTTCTTCTTTTATGCAATGCAGTAAATTTGGTCTGCCACTAGAGGGCTTCACAGCCAAGAGTCTCCGGATGGCAGAGTCGCACTTTAAGCAGAATACAACTGATATCAAACAAATAAACTTACTTATGCTCTATCAATGAAATGTATTACCCACACCGGTGTATGATTCTGCTTCTGAGGGGCGTTAGCCAAAAATCACCTCAGAGTCAGAACAGAATGCAATAAAGAGGTACCTCTAATAAGGCTACTAAGCCAGATTCCCCCACTTCAGTCCTTGTAACGGTGGAGCTCTAGTTGGTGCACGTTTAGTCCTTACAATGAAGTAAATAGCAGCTGAAGGCTTCTTTGGAGTTTCAGCTGGTGTGGGTTACATCCAATTTCACTAGGTTTCTGGGCTGAGAGGGTCCAACCTCAATGTCTAAACGCAACACAAAGCACCCCAAGACCAGGGGCAGTCGCAGGATGCAATCTCCCAGTATGTGTCAGTCCCCGGGGCAGACAGTCTCAATTACACTGGTGGTGAGGGGCAAAGCAGGCAGAGGGATCTGTGGCTTGCACAGGGCCCTGGATGGGTGAGATCCCAGCAGTGGGGTGCGGATGTCCCAGTCTATATGCAAAGTGTAAATCGTGTGTCTTACTCTCTCCAGGGGGACAGCTCACCAGACTCTGAACACACAGCAGGGTCCCTCTATCCGCGCTGAGTGCTGTAGTGCCTCCTCCTCTGCTTGGATGGGCTCCACTTGTCCCTGTCTTTTCTCCAGCCTCGTGTCTCTCTGTTCTTCCCTTCACTTCCTGCTTCCTCCCCCCCCCCAGCGTTCTTTGCTGTGTAGTGGATGAGTCATGAACTTGGCAGAATGCCCAGGTTTTACAAATAGGAGAGAGAGAGGAAGGACTGACTGCTGAACATGTGATTCCTTCTGAATCCTCTTGTACAAGGAGCCTGCTACATATGTATTTATGAGAACACAGTCCAATCCGTTCACTAGAGACCAGTGACATCACCAAGACTCTTCATACTATGCGATTGCAACCTTTCCATACACTAGAGATCAGTAAGATCACCAAGATATTGAAAAGGTAGCCTATCCATTCACTAGAGAACAGTGACATCACCAGAATTCTTCATATTGAAAGAACTCAGCTTATCCATTGACTAGAGACCAGTGACTGAGACTTTTTGTATTCATCAAAACCCAGCTTATCCATCACTAGAAACCAGTGACATCACAGAGATGCTTCATATTCATGAGAACACAGCCTATCCAATCACTAGAGACCAGTGACATCACCGAGACCCTTCATATTCATGAGAACATAGCCTATCCAATCACTAGAGACCAGTGACATCACCGAGACCCTTCATATTCATGAGAACACAGCTTATCCATCACTAGAGACAAGTGACATCACAGAGATACGTCATATTCATGAAAACACAGCCTATCCAATCACTAGATACCAGTGACATCACCGAGACCCTTCATATTCATGAGAATTTACAACTGAAAATGATCATCCTGAACCTGATTGGTTGTCATTTTGCGTTCTGATTTTGTTTTTTTATCTTCATTTCGGTAAAAGTTCGATATTTCGATGCTGAGAATTCAACATTTTTATGTGTGTTTACTTCAATGGTAATTTCATCTGGACAGGCAAACATGAAGGAAGCAAAACTCTAATTAATCCCCCCGAAACACTGACTAAAATTAGATTGCTAGCTCAACGGGGGACGGGCATGTGCTGCTGGAATGCCGCGGCTTAGAGTATAGAATGAGGTTCCTCCATGTCGGGGTCCTTTGACAACAAGGACAGAATAGGAGAGGAAAAGAAAAAGCTCCCCAGTTAATAAGTATTTTTACAACTGTCGTCCGGATTTCCCTGGAAGTTCTGTCACCATGGCAACCTATTAACCCCACTTAAGTATAATTACGGGTACAATGGCACCTCACCTCGGCTGTGTAGGAGTAGCAGCGGAAAAATATCAGGAAGTAAGAAAAGGCAGCCGAACAATGCGTCCGCAGGCCCGGAGGTGACAAAGAGCGTTTTATTGGAGAGTACAGAACGTGCGATGGAGGGGGCGCATTATCCCAATCTACTGCAATGACAGTGAGGCAGAATGAGTTAAACTGCAAGTTCACTTCTTTTTCATATCTAACATATCCGCTGTGCTTTTCTCCTGTTCTCTTTCCGGAATTCTTCTCCTAAATGAGGGGGGGGGGGGCGGAATCCAGGAGGAAACTAGAGCACACAGAGAATATTGAAACTCTATACATATGGTATGCTGTATGGACATCCATCCCAGCACTCAAGGTGACCCTCGTAACCACATGCCACCATGCTGCCCCTAGATAGTTCAAGGCAGGGACACAAATGTACCCCGGGCCTTTGGAGCCAACGGCTACTCTTCGTATCTATCTCTCCATCCATGATCAAGCTGTGACCCCTTTCCTTTCTCTTCTCTTTTCTTCTCCTTTCCTTTCCTCCTTCCTTTCCTTTCCTCCTTCCTTTCCCCTTTCCTTTCCTCTTTCCTTTCCTTTCTCTTCTCTTTTCTTCTCCTTTCCTTTCCTCCTTCCTTTCCTCCTTCCTTTCCTTTCCTTTCTTTTCCCCTTTCCTTTCCTTTCCCCTTTCCTTTGCTTTCCTCCTTCTTCTCCTTTGCTTTCCTCCTTCCTCTCCTTTCCTTTCCTCTTTCCTTTCCTCCTTCTTCTCCTTTCCTTTCCTCCTTCCTTTCCTCCTTCCTCTCCTTTCCTCCTTCCTTTCCTTTCCTCCTTCCTTTCTTTCTTCCTTTCCTTTCTTTTTTTTTCCTTCTCGGTTTCTTCCTGCCTTCCTTTCTTTCTTTTCTTAACCACCATGCTTCTAGATAGTTCAAAGCAGGGACACAAATGTACCCCGGGCCTTTGGAGCCAACGGCTACTCTTCGTATCTATCTCTCCATCCATGATAAAGCTGTGACCCCTTTCCTTTCTCTGCCCTTTCCTTTCTCTTCTCCTTTCCTTTCCTCCTTCCTTTCCTTTCCCCTTTCCTTTCTTTTCCTTTCCTTTCTTTGTTTCTTTCTTTTCCTTCCCTTTCCTTTCCTTTCTCTTCTCTTTTCTTCTCCTTTCCTTTCTTTTCCTTTCCTTTCCTCCTTCCTTTCCTTTGCTTTTCTCCTTCCTTTCCTCCTTCCTCTTCTTTCCTTTCCTTTCCTTACCTCCTTCCTTACCTCCTTCCTTTCCTCCTTCCTTTCCTTTCCTCCTTTCCTCCTTCCTTTCCTTTCCTCCTTCCTTTCCTTTTTCCTTTCCTTTCCTTTTTCCTTTCCTTTTTCCTTTCCTTTCCTCCTTCCTTTCCTTTCCTTCTTCCATTCCTTTCTTTTTTTTCCTTCTCGGTTATTCCTGCCTTCCTTTCTTTCTTTTCTTAACCACCATGCTTCCCCTAGATAGTCAACCTTTAGGACCAGTGGCTACTCTTCATCTCTATCTACAGCAAAGGCTTTCCTTTCTGAACACTATATGATGTATCTTACAGCTTTGGATGCTAATCACAAGAATAACCTATAATTGAACGTATCATATTCTAGAAATCCTCTGTTTTTGCAAATTGCAATACCTGTTGGATATGCGGCACACATAAAATAAACATGAAAACATAGAAATGTTGTTGAAGCACATCCACTACACCAAGTACAACTGGAATATCTGTGGCACTGCAGCTTGGAATGCAGCTCGGATATACCATGAACTGTTGTTAAATATGAGAATGGGACAGCCATGAAGGAGTCCCGTTACAATAAAAAGAAATAGCCACTCCAAAAAAAAATTGGTTCCAGGACAGAAAAACGTGGCATATGGACCACTTGCTGACCCAATAAATATATGTTTGCCTCCACTTCACATAAGACTGATGAAAAATTTTGTGAACTCGAGGAAAATGGAAAGCAAAGGTTTTTATTATCCGAGACAGATGTCAGTTTCCAAGAAAAACTGACGCCAAGTTTAACCCCCCTGGCGGTATTCCCGAGTGTAGCTCGGGGTTAACTTTCAGTACCAGAAGCGGTAACCCTGAGCTACACTCAAGGATACCCTGCAGCGCTGCTCCGCGATCCCTGTATCACTTACCTTGTCCTGCGTTCCCGCGATGTCCCCCCTGCAGTGTCCCCGGCCATCTCCTCCAGCCGATGCCGGCATCCGTCTTCTAGGTTCCATTCCCTGCGCCGTCGGGACTTACGGGGGACGGAACTGGCGGGAAATTCAAAACTGTCAAAATTTTACAAACACAATACACTAAAATCACACAGTATAACATTCCTGTATCAAACCATTTCACATACATGTTGTCCCGAGTGCTTTGTCCGGCGCCCTGCCTGCATTTTTACTGTTCTTTCTGCCTGGAAACTGAGAAACGTCCATGGCGTCCAAAAAGCGTCCCTGTAGGTCAAAAGCGGTTTTAGACCGGCTAGAGAACAGCGATAGTAAATCAGAACCACTTGCAGAATTGAGTGATAATGATTCGTGGGGGAAATTCCTCATCAGACACTGAAAACGATTCTGCGACTTTGCTCAGCGATGTGCGAACTTGGCGCTATATTTCACATTTCAGTGTTTTTGGTTTGATTACATTATTGAATTAAATTTATTATTTTTTATGATTTTTTATTATATTATTATTTATGATTTTGTGTTTCAAATTTTATCCTACCTGGGATGTTTACTAGACTCTTGTTCGGACAGATTTCAGTGAGTTATTCCTAAAAATTACAGGCCTACGATAAAAAAACAACATATTTCCATTGAAAACAATGTACCGCTTTGAGCACAGAAATATGGACATAATCAGACCGCTAGGGAGGTTAAGGAAGGTATTTTTGTTGGTCCTCAGCTCAGATACGTCATCAATGACAAGTGGTTTGAAGACCTGTTAGTGGGGACGAAGAATATAACCTGGAAAGATACAAGACCATAAAGTGCAACGTGTCTCTGAATATTCTTTCTCCGCATTCACGCTCGGGCTTCTTTTTCTAAAATAGAGGCTTTTCCAATCCAGGTGCCTATGTTGTCTGGTTGATAGTCCTGATGAAGGGGAAGTGCTGAGCCCCTGAAACAAAACAGAAATATTTTAAAAGGTTTATACAAGCTGGTGTGGCGCCCGTTGGACATTGTCACAATGGAAAAATGGTATTTGGGCAAATGAAATCCATCAACGCTGGCTGACTATTGCTGGCAGGGATTTTTTCTCACAGAAGAGGTGCAGGAACTTCCCCTCTTCCATGTCCCCCCTTGTCTCTGCTCCCTACCCACCTATGGGCACCAACCTTTGTTCCACAGTCCACCCACCTACCAGTTCCACCCCTTTTAGTGTATCAATGAACCAAGTATCATTTTGTGGTGTTAGGTCATTTGTATGGAATTTGGATCCCCTGCAACCAGCAACAAAATACCCCCCCCCCCCCAACTCAAGCAACAATAGACCCCTGCCAGAAACCATAGATCTCCCAGCAGCCAGCAACAACAGACCCCTCCCTCAACAGTAGATCCCTCCCAGCAACAAATGGCTCTTCAGAAACAATAGATTACTCCCTCATCAATGGATCCCCCCCCTCTCCAGCAACAATAGATTCCCCCAGCAGCCAGCAGCAACAGACCCTCCAGCACTCCTTGCCAATACATACATTCAGTGCTAGAGGTGCCGGAACTGCGTTCCCCTATGCTCTTGCTGAAAAAAAGGCCTGATTGTTGGATACTGCAAAGAGATGTACTGAACACTGAGTACCAATATCTATCTATCTATCTATCTATCTATCTATCTATCTATTATCTATCTATCTATCTATCTATCTATCTATCTATCTATCTATCTATCTATTATCTATCTATCTATTATCTATCTATCTATCTATCTATCTATTATCTATCTATCTATCTATCTATCTATCTATCTATCTATCTATTATCTATCTATCTATCTATTATCTATCTATCTATCTATCTATCTATCTATCTATCTATCTATCTATCTATCTATTATCTATCTATCTATCTATCTATCTATCTATCTATCTATCTATTATTATTATCTATCTATCTATCTATCTATCTATCTATCTATCTATCTATCTATTATCTATCTATCTATTATCTATCTATCTATCTATCTATCTATCTATCTATCTATCTATTATCTATCTATCTATCTATCTATCTATCTATCTATCTATTATCTATCTATCATCTATCTATCTATTATTATTATTATCTATCTATTATCTATTATCTATCTATCTATCTATCTATCTATCTATCTATCTATCTATTATCTATCTATCATCTATCTATCTATTATTATTATCTATCTATTATCTATTATCTATCTATCTATCTATCTATCTATCTATCTATCTATCTATCTATCTATCTATTATCTATCTATCATCTATCTATCTATTATTATTATCTATCTATTATCTATTATCTATCTATCTATCTATCTATCTATCTATCTATCTATCTATTATCTATCTATCATCTATCTATCTATCTATCTATCTATCTATCTATCTATTATCTATCTATCTATCTATCTATCTATCTATCTATCTATAATCTATCTATCTATCTATCTATCATCTATCTATCTATCTATCTATCTATCTATCTATCTATCATCTATCTATCTATCTATCTATCTATAATCTATCTATCTATCTATCTATCTATCTATAATCTATCTATCTATCTATCTATCTATCTATCTATCTATCTATCTATAATCTATCTATCTATCTGTCTATCTATTATCTATCTACCTATTATCTATCTATCTATCTATCTATTATCTATCTATCTATCTATCTATTATCTATCTATCTATCTATCTATCTATCTATCTATCTATTATCTATCTATCTATCTATCTATTATCTATCTATCTATCTGTGTGTTTGTCTGTCTGTCTCTCGGTCTGTCATTCATTCATTCATTCATTATCAATATCTATCTATCTGTCTGTCTGTCCGTCCGTCCGTCCGTCTGTCTATCATTCATTCATTCTTTTATTATCAATATCTATCTATCTATCTATCTATCTATCTATCTATCTATCTATCTATCTATTATTATTATTAGAGATGAGCGAATCGAACTAGGCGAACCGGAATTCGAGTCGAATTTCAGGAAATATTCGATTCGTGTCGAAACCGAAATTTTGCCTACTTCGGGTGCGCGAATCGAACATTTCCCGATCAGCCGGCAAAAGTGTCCCTGCAGTGAGCTCCGCTATTTCTGACAGTTCTCTGACAGAAGGAACACATGTTTAGCGGTTGAAACATTGTATCTATTAGTTTACATTTAGGATACAGATGTTTCAACCACTGTACATGTGAAGAAGTTGTGAGAGAACTGTCAGAAATAGAGGAACTCTGCACATACACTTTTTGCCGGCTTGGAATTATTCTTCTTTTCATCCTACTTCTTCTTCTTCTTCATCCTCAGAAGAAGAGGATGAGGATGAGGATGAAGAAGAAGAAGAAGAAGAAGAAGAAGAAGAAGAAGTAGGATGAAAAGAAGAATAATTCCAAGCCGGCAAAAAGTGTATGTGCAGAGTTCCTCTATTTCTGACAGTTCTCTCACAGCTTCTTCACATGTACAGCGGTTGAAACATCTGTATCCTAAATGGAAACTAATAGATACAATTTGTATCTATTAGTTTCCATTTAGGATACAGATATTTCAACCGCTGTACATGTGAAGAAGCTGTGAGAGAACTGTCAGAAATAGAGGAACTCTGCACATACACTTTTTGCCGGCTTGGAATTATTCTTCTTTTCATTCTTCTTCTTCTTCCTCATCCTCATCCTCATCCTCATCCTCTTCTTCTGAGGATGAGGATGAAGAAGAAGAAGAAGAAGAAGTAGGATGAAAAGAAGAATAATTCCAAGCCGGCAAAAAGTGTATGTGCAGAGTTCCTCTATTCTGCAGATACACTTAGAGGAGCTCTGCAGATACACTTAGAGGAGCTCTGCACATACACTTTTTGCCGGCTTGGAATTAATCTTATTTTCATCCTACTTCTTCTTCTTCTTCTTCTTCTTCTTCATCCTCATCCTCAGAAGAAGAAGAGGATGAGGATGAGGATGAAGAAGAAGAAGAAGAAGTAGGATGAAAATAAGAATAATTCCAAACCGGAAAAAAGTGTATGTGCAGAGCTCCTCTAAGTGTATCTGCAGAGCTCCTCTAAGTGTATCTGCAGAATAGAGGAACTCTGCACATACACTTTTTGCCGGAAACCGCTGTATGGAGTGAATGTCCCAGAACTGTCAGAAATAGACTATTTATGACAGTTCTGGGACATTCACTGCATACAGCTGTTTTAACCGCTGTATGGAGGGAATGTCATGGAACTGTCAGAAATAGACTATTAATGACAGTTCTGGGACTGTCCTTCAATGCAGCGGTTGAAACATTGTATGTATTTGTTTCCATAAATGGATCCATTTATGGAAACAAATACATACAATGTTTCAACCGCTGCATGGAAGGACAGTCCCAGAACTGTCATTAATAGTCTATTTCTGACAGTTCCATGACATTCCCTCCATACAGCGGTTAAAACAGCTGTATGGAGTGAATGTCCCAGATCTATCAGAAATAGACTATTTATGACAGTTCTGGGACATTCACTGCATACAGCTGTTTTAACCGCTGTATGGAGGGAATGTCATGGAACTGTCAGAAATAGACTATTAATGACAGTTGTGGGACTGTCCTTCCATGCAGCGGTTGAAACATTGTATGTATTTGTTTCCATAAATGGATCCATTTATGGAAACAAATACATACAATGTTTCAACCGCTGTATGGAAGGACAGTCCCACAACTGTCATTAATAGTCTATTTCTGACAGTTCCATGACATTCCCTCCATACAGCGGTTAAAACAGCTGTATGGAGTGAATGTCCCAGATCTATCAGAAATAGACTATTTATGACAGTTCTGGGACATTCACTGCATACAGCTGTTTTAACCGCTGTATGGAGGGAATGTCATGGAACTGTCAGAAATAGACTATTAATGACAGTTCTGGGACTGTCCTTCAATGCAGCGGTTGAAACATTGTATGTATTTGTTTCCATAAATGGATCCATTTATGGAAACAAATACATACAATGTTTCAACCGCTGCATGGAAGGACAGTCCCAGAACTGTCATTAATAGTCTATTTCTGACAGTTCCATGACATTCCCTCCATACAGCGGTTAAAACAGCTGTATGCAGTGAATGTCCCAGATCTATCAGAAATAGACTATTTATGACAGTTCTGGGACATTCACTGCATACAGCTGTTTTAACCGCTGTATGGAGGGAATGTCATGGAACTGTCAGAAATAGACTATTAATGACAGTTCTGGGACTGTCCTTCAATGCAGCGGTTGAAACATTGTATGTATTTGTTTCCATAAATGGATCCATTTATGGAAACAAATACATACAATGTTTCAACCGCTGCATGGAAGGACAGTCCCAGAACTGTCATTAATAGTCTATTTCTGACAGTTCCATGACATTCCCTCCATACAGCGGTTAAAACAGCTGTATGCAGTGAATGTCCCAGATCTATCAGAAATAGACTATTTATGACAGTTCTGGGACATTCACTGCATACAGCTGTTTTAACCGCTGTATGGAGGGAATGTCATGGAACTGTCAGAAATAGACTATTAATGACAGTTCTGGGACTGTCCTTCAATGCAGCGGTTGAAACATTGTATGTATTTGTTTCCATAAATGGATCCATTTATGGAAACAAATACATACAATGTTTCAACCGCTGCATGGAAGGACAGTCCCAGAACTGTCATTAATAGTCTATTTCTGACAGTTCCATGACATTCCCTCCATACAGCGGTTAAAACAGCTGTATGGAGTGAATGTCCCAGATCTATCAGAAATAGACTATTTATGACAGTTCTGGGACATTCACTGCATACAGCTGTTTTAACCGCTGTATGGAGGGAATGTCATGGAACTGTCAGAAATAGACTATTAATGACAGTTCTGGGACTGTCCTTCAATGCAGCGGTTGAAACATTGTATGTATTTGTTTCCATAAATGGATCCATTTATGGAAACAAATACATACAATGTTTCAACCGCTGCATGGAAGGACAGTCCCAGAACTGTCATTAATAGTCTATTTCTGACAGTTCCATGACATTCCCTCCATACAGCGGTTAAAACAGCTGTATGGAGTGAATGTCCCAGATCTATCAGAAATAGACTATTTATGACAGTTCTGGGACATTCACTGCATACAGCTGTTTTAACCGCTGTATGGAGGGAATGTCATGGAACTGTCAGAAATAGACTATTAATGACAGTTCTGGGACTGTCCTTCCATGCAGCGGTTGAAACATTGTATGTATTTGTTTCCATAAATGGATCCATTTATGGAAACAAATACATACAATGTTTCAACCGCTGCATGGAAGGACAGTCCCAGAACTGTCATTAATAGTCTATTTCTGACAGTTCCATGACATTCCCTCCATACAGCGGTTAAAACAGCTGTATGGAGTGAATGTCCCAGATCTATCAGAAATAGACTATTTATGACAGTTCTGGGACATTCACTGCATACAGCTGTTTTAACCGCTGTATGGAGGGAATGTCATGGAACTGTCAGAAATAGACTATTAATGACAGTTCTGGGACTGTCCTTCCATGCAGCGGTTGAAACATTGTATGTATTTGTTTCCATAAATGGATCCATTTATGGAAACAAATACATACAATGTTTCAACCGCTGCATGGAAGGACAGTCCCAGAACTGTCATTAATAGTCTATTTCTGACAGTTCCATGACATTCCCTCCATACAGCGGTTGAAACCGCTGTATGGAGTGAATGTCCCAGAACTGTCAGAAATAGACAGAAACTGTCACAGAACTGTCCTTCTTCTCATCCTTCTCCTTCTTCTCATCCTTCTTCTCATCCTTCTTCTCATCCTTCTCCTTCTTCTCATCCTTCTCCTTCTTCTCATCCTTCTCCTTCTGCTCATCCTTCTTCTCATCCTTCTCCTTCTTCTCATCCTTCTCCTTCTCCTTCTTCTCATCCTTCTCCTTCTCCTTCTTCTCATCCTTCTCCTTCTCATCCTTCTCCTTCTCCTTCTCATCCTTCTCCTTCTTCTCATCCTTCTCCTTCTTCTCATCCTTCTCCTTCTCCTTCTTCTCATCCTTCTCCTTCTCCTTCTCATCCTTCTCCTTCTTCTCATCCTTCTCCTTCTCCTCATCCTTTTTCTTCTCATCCTTCTCCTTCTCCTTCTTCTCATCCTTCTCCTTCTTCTCATCCTTCTCCTTCTTCTCATCCTTCTCCTTCTTCTCATCCTTCTCCTTCTTCTCCTTCTTCTCATCATTCTCCTTCTTCTCATCCTTCTCCTTCTTCTCATCCTTCTCATCCTTCTTCTCATCCTTCTTCTTCTCATCCTTCTCCTTCTTCTCATCCTTCTCCTTCTCCTTCTTCTCATCCTTCTCCTTCTTCTCATCCCTTCTCCTTCTTCTCATCCTTCTCCTTCTCATCCTTCTCCTTCTCCTTCTTCTCTTCCTTCTCCTTCTTCTCATCCTTCTCCTTCTTCTCATCCTTCTTCTTCTCATCCTTCTCCTCCTTCTTCTCATCCTTCTTCTCATCCTTCTTCTTCTCATCCTTCTCCTTCTTCTCATCCTTCTCCTTCTCCTTCTTCTCATCCTTCTCCTTCTTCTCATCCTTCTCCTTCTTCTCATCCTTCTCCTTCTTCTCATCCTTCTCCTTCTTCTCATCCTTCTCCTTCTCCTTCTTCTCTTCCTTCTCCTTCTTATCATCCTTCTCCTTCTTCTCATCATTCTCCTTCTTCTCATCCTTCTCCTTCTTCTCATCCTTCTTCTTCTCATCCTTTTCCTTCTTCTCATCCTTCTTCTTCTCATCCTTCTTCTTCTCATCCTTCTCCTTCTCATCCTTCTCTTTCTTCTCATCCTTCTCCTTCTCCTTCTTCTCATCCTTCTCCTTCTTCTCATCCTTCTCCTTCTCCTTCTTCTCATCCTTCTCCTTATTCTCAGCCTTCTTCTTCTCATCCTTCTCCTTCTCATCCTTCTCCTTCTCATCCTTCTCCTTCTTCTCATCCTTCTCCTTCTTCTCATCCTTCTCCTTCTCCTTCTTCTCATCCTTCTCCTTCTCCTTCTTCTCATCCTTCTCCTTCTCCTTCTTCTCATCCTTCTCCTTCTTCTCATCCTTCTCCTTCTTCTCATCCTTCTCCTTCTCCTTCTTCTCATCCTTCTCCTTCTCCTCATCCTTTTTCTTCTCATCCTTCTCCTTCTCCTTCTTCTCATCCTTCTC